>NW_028234443.1:13426563-13441563 GCF_977035675.1 Penaeus japonicus
TAAAATTAAACCTATTTTGGTGAATATTATGGCTGTTATAATATTAATAATTGTAATTGTACTCATCTGTTGCTAAATAGTTATTTCTCATAGTACAATAAAGAAATGGTGATCCACTTTCCCCGAGCATCAAATATGCCATGATGACTGTCGTCATGTACATCGTGACATCCACTGTCAGGCTAAAACCCGTGAATCATGCTTGTCATGACACCTGTTTGCAATGTGCCAAAATATAGAATATGAAAAGCAGTCTCATATAATAGAATATAGATATGAACAAAAAATAGAACCTAGTTGACTAAGGAAAACTCGAAAGAAACATGTTCACAGCTGGTAGAAAGATATAAGTATAGGGGAATGGTGAGGTCAAGCTTCTTTATTTCTCCTTATACAACAGTGTGATCATGTAACTTTCTGGTAACTGTGCACATTGGCAGGCATTAATTTTTAATTCTGGGATTCAAAGATAGCAAGATTGATTTTGAGGGTACTTAGTATTGAGGAGAAATCATACATTTTAATGGTTATGCTAAGAACTTGTATTGCTTTGAAAGTATTGATTGGTATTATAGCATATTTGCTCATGGATGTGTATTAACAATTTTATAAACAATGTACTTTTTAAGCAAGTTATGTTCAGAATAACTTAGGCACTCATAAGATGTGGGCCACATCCTATGAGTTTGGGCCTGGACTAAAAATCTGAAAATGTGTGTTTTCTATTATTTTCTAGACTTATAGTATGATATAGTAGCAAAGTGATACTAATTAGCATTTGATGTGAGGCCTTAGTTAAACAACTGAAAGAATAACTAGTTTGTATTTTGAACAAGAAAATGGTGCTAAGATAATGTGACCCATGAAAAAAAGTTGGTCATGAAATGGTTTAGTTTTAACATTATCCATGTCTTTTACATAGATTAGATAAGTCAGTGAATGATAAAAAAAACAATGAATATTGCTATTATAATGATATTGATTATGAATGAGTCTCATTATTCAAATGTGGGGGATTTATGTACTCTCTTTAGGGAAACTTAGCTATACCTTATATTCTGTATAAACCATTTTTTTGTATCCTTTAATTTATTTACATGTAGGTTTTTATGGCTCCACACTTCTAGTAAATGCATCCTATTCAAGTCAAACAAAGATTAATTTGTATTTTTTCTCCCCACTCTTCCAGGGACATCCTCGAGCTTGACACCAACCTGCCCACTGACAAGGTGCATGAGGCTACCGATGTCATCATTCAGCAGATCAACTCCACAATCAGCGAACTCAAGCGACTCTTCCTTGTGGAGGACCTTGTCGACTCTGTTAAGGTATGTTGCTCTTTGGTAGAAATGCAGGTTGGACTAGGAGTTTAACGTTAACTGTGTGTCTTGAGTGGGAGGAAATAGTTGTTTCATGGTAGTATTTGTCGTGATAAAGTATTCAGTACAACCAGTGGTATTACTTCATGTTGATAAGTCTTTTCTACTTTTGATTTCACTGTTGTGGCAACTGCAACAGGGTTTCTTTTTGAAACCACACTTTGAATAATGATAAGCAAGCAGGTTATTTAATGAATTGGTCAGTGCATATGCTACAGTTATTTCATGTTGATTAATTTATTTAGTTTTTAATCTTCATTCTCTAGTAAGTTGTATGATTTACCTGTTCTCTCCTTTATTTGTTGCTGAGTCAAAGCTTTCATTCCAGTTTGGTTGTCTGCTTTGGTGTTTGACCTACTTGGGATCTTGGTTTAATGGTTTGACCCTCGTCATCCTTGCGGTTGTAGCTCTCTTTAGCCTTCCCAAAGTCTACGAACAGAACCAAGCCCAGATTGACCAGTATGTTGGTCTTGTTCGCTCACAAGTTAATGACATCATGTCCAAGTAAGTAATCTTCAGTATCTTAATTGTCCATAAATACTCAACAAAAATTATTAATGGTTACAGGAAGATGTAAATACATATATAATGTGATATATGGGTACTTTCAACTCTTTTCTCTTTTTTTAGATTTTTTACAGGCAAAGAATTAAGGATTTTGTGAATTTCTTTTAACAACCTTTTTTTCTACAGGGTGAAGGCTTCCCTCCCCATTGGAAACAAGGAGAAAACCCAGTAAGAAATAGACAACATCAACGTGTGATATCCTGAGTGCATCTGTGTTTGTGCGCTACATCAAACCACTGGTGTGTTGCAGCATCTGCACCAACTTCGAAGTGCACACATTTTAATTGTGTGCAGAGTAATCCCAGAGAGGAACCAACCAATCCTATTGTGGTCTGGCGCGCAATGCTCCCCTGATTCACACAATATTTCCTGATGGGAATGCACTAGTTAGCTGCCATGTCTGTTGTAATGATAGGTGAACTTTGTAATATTGCTTTAGCTATTATGATAACATCTCTTCAATGGCAGTGAATAAGTTTTTGTGTACAGGAATCCAGCAGTCAAGTTGTGAGGTTTGGGGAGCATAAAGACAGTTTCATGAATGAAAAGAGGCACACAGTGAAAGAAAAAAATAAATTAAAAAGCACTTCCAGCTGATATTATTAGTGCTAGTAAGATGATGCTCAGTTGATGCTATTGTGCCTCTGGTCACCCTATTTCTGATTCTCACCTTTGCTTGCTTGTGTCGGTTAGAAGATTCTCTGTAGCATCAAGGGTGTTTAGCATGTACTGGGCATGCTATTTATGCAGTGCACCCAAGGTATAAACAGGAAGTGGTGTTATAGTTATACATACAATCAAGGGTGAGGAACATGTTTGTGAAATACACTACTCCATTGTATAGTCATTGCATTATCGTTCTTTGTAGTATTTTTTTCTTCTTTTTCTTTCTTTTTATTAATTAGCACTGTGAAAGGAGTATCAATGCAATCATTTTAAGTTGTTTAGTTTATCCTTATATGCTTCAAACTGGCTGTCATATATGGTTAATGTAGAATTGCCGATTAGTGCAAAAGATCTGTTGTCCATTGTCAGTCTTCTAAGATCTGTCTTTATTTATGATTTTCATGCTTTTAAAATTTTCTATTGAAAGAAAAATCTCCAATGTACCCAAGGCATATACTTTTATAAAAGATAAGCAAATAGTGTTTTGATTTTTTATATATAATCACCAAAGTAACTCTGTGGGAAACCTGCTTCCATTTCAATGGGTGTTCTCTTGTGTCTGTGAAGTGGGAATTCCCCATATGTCATAGTGCTGTTGCTTGCCACAGTCGTCTACTAAATAACTGTCTACAACCTCTTTAAGTGTTATGAAGATGCAAGTGAGGATTTAAGCTTATATTACTACTAGATATGTTCAATTATTGTACCCAACATCTAGGAGCTATTATTTGCTCTTGTAACTGAGGAATTCTATTAGATATCTGGCTGAATCTAGTTCGGAGATTTACATATATGGAAAGCTTTTATTTATATTTGGGTAATGGGTAGGAAAATATAGGAAAAAAAATTATGCTTAAGTTGAAGGAGTTTTCTAAGTACTTGTAAGTGTTCTTTCATATTGCATTAAATACTGTCACAAACAACAGTAAAGTTGCTGTACTACCAAATAAAACATTCAAGATTTATGAAGCTTTTATTTACTCCTTTTGTGAAAAATAATCAAGTAGTAGAACTGGGCTTGATTATGAAATGTTTGAGAAATAAATGTATCTTAGACACTAAAATTCTGTAAATTATTCTTATTGTAATGTGTACAAGGTTATTTAGATATAGCTGTCTAGAAATGTACTTTAAAAATGGACAATTAATGACTTGAGACTTAAAACAGGAAAATAAAACCTATAATGATAGAGATGTAAATCTCGGAAATCCTACCCTAACCCATCCAAAATGGCTCAGATCATAAGATGTAAGGAATAAATAGCTTATAATTTCAACAAAAAGAAAGTGAGACCACCCTCTAAAACATGGCCACTGCAGAAGGGTTAATGTTTGTTAAGACTTCATGATCATGCAATTGGAACATAAAGGAATGAGGAAGATGACTATCAGTGATCACTTGGTGAGCTGCTGCAGTTTTCAATTAATTTCTATATACCACATCTCTTTATATTCATATGAACACAGTGCAGTAGTTTGTTTTTAACCCATTCGCACATGCTACACTAGTAACATGGTATAATTGTATGGTTAGAAATATGCATGAAATGTGTTAGAAGTTATAACATTTACAAGTAAACCAATCAGACAGGTATTTGACATTTTCCATTATGAGCTTGACATATAAAAATAAGTCATCATGTAAAATAATATATTTCATTAAAATAACACAATATAAATAAACACAATGCTATTTCTCTAGCAAACTAGTTGAAAAGGATGGGCTTCATAGTTTAACACATTGAGTGAGGAATTAGTCTTTTCTTATTAAGACAAGCTTAAAGAGAAAGAATTAGGGTACCACCAACATGGCACTATACAGGTTTTGTTTTTTGTTTTTGAATGCCACAAGAAAAAATTTACGTGTTTAATTTGGAAAAATGTGTCATGAAATCAGACTACAATAAATTGCATTTATTCAATAATACATTCATTAACAGTGTAAGAAAATATAAATAAGTCTGTAAGTCTGGAATATTTTGTTATACTGCCCATTTTGGCTCTTAGTGATGTAACAATATAAATGGAATAGTCGAGCAACCAGGCACTCCTCTTTAAATCTGTACATTGAAATTGTAAAGTCTCGGGATCCTATGGATTGGCAAAATGTTAATTGAATGAGATTTGGTTCCATTGACCAGAAAATCATCTGCATCATCATTTAGTTATTTAATTTAGCAAATACCAGTAGATAGATCACATAAGAAAAAAATGACCAAATGCACTTTCCTATGTACCATACTGAGACACACTAAGCCACACCCACATGATCGGGTATTTCCAACTACCAATACTCTCACCTGGCAAATTTTCTTGTGAATCCCAGGAATTGTTTGTATGGCCGAGTTGATGATCAGACAATCATGAATGTCAGCAGCTGTACTACCACTAGGTGGTTGAGTTCAGCCCAGCCATTATCTGGTGATTTTGCTCTTCTACAATCACAGGGATTCTGCTGGTTTGGCTAAAAACAGGCTTTACCACACGCACAGTAAGTAGATATAGGCAGGGGTATAAATAAATAGCGATAAGCAGATAGGAACAGGAATATAAATAAGTATTGATAAATATATATAGACAGGAATATAAATAAATAGCAAAATATAAAATCATGTTGATAAACAAAGAAAAGCTAACAAAAGAACAAAATGTTATGGGAACAATATGTACCAGCTGTGCAAGGCTGAACATACTAACTTACATGAATCCAAAAAGAATGACCTAACATAACTTAGTGTTCCTGCATCAGAATGTCAAACGGAGAACTGAGGTCATCAATTCATTTTGACTGCAAATATAGTGTCCTAAATACATTGTATTCTAGGCACACCCAAGATATGATGCATCAGACTAACTTCATTTAAAATCAATAAGTACATAGCTGAAGAAAAATTAAGTAGCTTGAGGCCTCATGGTTATTATTATTACCATTTTATTACCACTGTTATTATTTTCATTAGTGCTTTCACTGTCATGATATGTTGCTGATATTTTTTTCTTCTTGACAATGTTTTTCTTTGTGTTGTTATTACTTTCATTCAATTAGTAGGCCAACTTGACCCCATTCCTTGATTTTCTTAAATCATCATTATCATTATTATCAAAATGTCAATGACAATAATAAAAGCAATAGGAATGAAAAAAAAAACCTGAAAATTCTTGATGGTCTTAGTAGCATCTTTGGTGATTAACCCTATGATGACGGTGCGTCACACTCGTGTGACACAGCCAAACTCCCGATGCCGGGGCGTCATGCCAGTGTGACGATTTCAATGCAATATTGCAATCGCCCAGCATAGGGGTCTTCGCGTAGCGAGTGCCCCGTCGGGAAAGGGTTAAGCTCTTGTAGAGCCATCTATATGTAAAAAAAAAATTATGATTAATCAAAATCATAGAGGATAGTGATTTATACATGCATGCTTAGCTTACTTTCATAAGGTTAATATTAGTCATAATTATTATTATATTCTTGATTATGTTTTTTTAAAACCCATTATAAACACAAATTCTTTTTTCATGTTATCAGAATTGAGCTGTGAAAGGAGGTAGGGCAAGAACACTTCAAGTTGTGGATCAGCAATAATTCTGTAATACTGAACCCAAGTTCATAATGTACAAACCAAATTGCCTTGGAAGTTCTCACTTAACACACTGCTCAGAACACTTACATTACCATTTCCAATTTTCTTCATTGTTTCCTTATCCTCTTGCAGTTTCCTGGATTGAAAGTGCTAGAAATGATAACATGACCATCTATTGTTGATGAGAATCTTGAAAATATGCACTTTTTTGTCTTTTCCATCATACCTATTACCAAAGTGAATGATCCCTAAACCCATTGCGGACGGGTGCCATGACGTATTTGACGCAGGAGCTTTGGCCTGACAACGGGTGTCATGGCATACATGACATTCGGGGATTTTAGATCATTGTGCTAATTTATTGTGCTATGAGTAAGGAGTGAGGTGACAATTGCAGTCATAATTACTATAATTACCATAATATTAAGCTAAATTAACGTCTATCACCATTAGGAGAGAGAACCTTGAATGGCACCCATCTACAGTCTCTAGCAAGCACTATCTTTAGAGAGTGGTGCCACACAGCAAGTTACCGACCTCTTGCTCTAAAGTACTGAAGATGAAGGATGTGCAAGCAGAACGAGAAGAGGAAGGTGACTCAAACCATATCCAGTGTCTAAAATGTGCTCTTGTGCCAATAGGGATGCCTTTTACTGTGGCACTCACTGTCATAAGCACAGGTTTCCTTCCTCTACCCTACCTCTTCATGTTACCTTCATTGTAGGTGGTTATATGTTTCGTATTCGTTCATGACAGCACAAAAATACAAAAAAATAAAGTTGCATTTTTGTCCTCCCATAAGATAACAATACTTCTATCACACTGAGTATAAATAAAAGAAAATAATGAGCTGATATGGATCATATACAACAATTTTAGTCAATTGTAGCATTGATAGAGCCTGTCATATGGCACATGTAAGCATCTAAACACAATAAAACACACAAAAAATAAAACACAAAAATGGCTCTAGATTTATAATGAGTGACTGAAAGAGTGGGAATATTCAAATTATGTTGCTTCAAGCTGCCTTGCTCTGAAATAAAACTCATCCTGGAGACTGGGCAAGTGAATCTATCCCCCGTCCGCAATGGGTTAACCCACTCACGACGGGGGTATTCCAGCCTTGCATGTTACAATGCCGGGGCTCTCGAACGCTCAGGCCTAAATCAATTAAATGACTGGCACCATATGGTGCCATCCGGCAACCGGGCCCTTTCATGAGCGGTACTGTAGTGTACCACCCGTCCAGAGAGGGTTAGTGTAGTTCCTTCAAAAAGCTACATGGCTGCCTGTGTCCTGCTAATGATTTAATCACTCCATTATTAACAAAATATTACTTCAACTATGATGCCTGGCATATATACCTACCACTCACTCCTATCGTTACAGTGCCAATGCTCATTTAGTTATAGAGTATTATGCTGCTTTGATGGCATCATATCTTGACAGGATGTAACAAAGGAAGTATAGAAATTTCTTGGGGTAACCATAGTCCCTGTCATCAGAGATTTCTTCTGCTACACCAAACCACTGATGTTTGCCTTGAACATCAAGTCTTTTCTCATAGGCGTATGCTTTTATCAGAGCAGTGTTAACAGTATGATTATTTTATAGATGTATTTCATGCACCACTTATAACAGTTTCAGCACAACAATAAAAGGGACATAAACATGAACTTGTTTCAGTGGAAGTCCTAGATGTGAGTGTTGCACTTGTAATGAGAGCTGTTACATTGCTTCACAATGTAACCAATGTAGTATCTTAGCTGATTCTAGATTAAATATTACTTATTTTGTGTAAATGTGCATGGATGATCCTTTATCAACCTACACAGTAATCAATTGTATTTCATACTTATGCATGAAGTATCATGTATATATGGAATATCTGGTATGTCCTACTCAAAATTGTATGTACAAAATATTTTTTAATATCATATAAATATGCATCTATCAACTCAGTCATGATATCAAATCTATCAAATGACTTTAAGCACAGTAAGTTAATTTGAATTTTCTACTAGCACCATCAGCATCTCCCATTATACTGTCTACATATCAGAAATATGTGTTAAATAGATTTTGAAATAGTATAACAGTTATGTAAAAATCAGCATTCTTAACATGTATGATTAATATTTTTTTTCTGAGCACTCTTGTTTCAAAAATAATTTTGTGTTTAAATATGGTTTTGATACAACTATTATTATGTGATGGGTGTAAAATTTTGAGCAAATATTTGCAACCAGCAATAGGCTTTTCTTGTCATTCCTTTTTGTGAAACTTAACAACCAACATTGACTCTTCCATCACAGTCATCCAAATATTCTTAATTTCCTTAAAAAATTACAAGTTGAATATATCATGAGAAAATGTGCAAATCTGGGAACAGACCAATTTCCAAAGATTTTTTTCTGGCATAACCTAAAACTTTTCAAGGAAAATGAAAATCATTTAATCTACAATATCAACTTTGTTTCTTGAAATGAATCTAGTATTTCTTACAAAGAAATAAACCACAAAAATAATTAATCTCTTTATAACTAAGGGCTGTCTACAACAGTATCCAGAAATACAGCAATAATTTGTAAAATTACACTAACAGACTTATTTACAATTCATTGACCACTGAGACAAAGTGCTACCTTCCCTTTTGATTCTCCATTGCCAAATCTATTCCATTATAACAGACTAAGAAATGTGTCTGTCCATGAGTTTGAATCACTGACAGAATTCACAGGGATACTTAACACACGTTATCTCCACCGGTAACATTATGTCTTTTCACCGTATATCCGTGATTTTGAGCAACCTCAGTCATTCCGAAACTGGCCTTACCTAACCGACTAGATCCACCACTAATGCACTATCTAATCTCTTGGATTTTGTAGATCTGAATGCTCTTTTTCTTTACTCGCTTTCTTTTTATCACAAAATGCAAACTTGAAAAATGAAATTGACTGTTCATCCCTTAGTATTTCGTGGTTCAATAAATTTAGTAAGTCTGAATGGGAGATCCATATATCCTCAGGAGTTTCATCTTGGGGGGTTCAATCACCTAAATCTATACACAAAAAATAATTTAAAATAAAGACCTAACATATGAAATAATGATATTCAATCAATGTACTATGTAAGTATGGAGAAAATCAATGTATAAACTTATTAATGGCAGAAAGTACATGAATATTCAAGCATATGTAACCCTCTTAATTACACTGAATAGATGATACTGATACTACTTTAGGTAATTTTACCAGTATAGAAAAGTAAAAGAAAATTCTAAAAAATAAATAAAAACAAATAAATTATACATTTCTCTTGTAACATTAAAACCGCAGCTTCAGTTTTTTTAAGAGGTAAGTGCTAATTTTATGGCAAGAATTACTTTTATCTTTCTGTCATACAGAATCACATCCAAACTTCAACTGCAGGATTTACATACATGAGTAACTACGTAACACAAAATTCTGACGCACTAGTTCTGTGCTTTGGAAAATTCAATTAAATGGTTGGTGAATTCCGCCAAAGTAATGTTTGTTCTGACAGCTTCTGGGTCAAAGTGCGTCCGGCTGGCCTTGTGGTTAGCGCGCTGCAAGTACTCGACCACTTTGTTGATTTTACCCAAGTCATGTCCTGTTGAAGGGAGAGAAAGCAAAGTGGAGTTATATCTCTGTGATATTTTGATGTAAATAATTGGTTTGGAAAATAGCACACTGAATGTTAAGACTGTAAGTACAAGTGCATGCAAATGCACATGTGTACACAAACAGAGATATAAAGTTATGTTTAACTTTTCACTATCATCATTTTCATAATTTTCAACCTACTTCAAAACTAATGTACCTTTATCAACTTTTAACAAAATCTCTCTCTACGCATATGCAGTATTTAATACACACAAACACATGCAAACACAGAGAGCCACAATTTCAATCTTAACCCCTTCACTCTGAACAGTAGAAAATGCACCCCTACGCCGAATCTGGGATGCCAGTGCACGCCAAATTTTAAATGTCACTATTGAATATAACAATTTTTAACCCAGCTGACATGGTTTTTGGGTCAGACGCCGGCAACGAGACATTTGGTCAAGGCTGACACTCGGGGTGAGCAAGCGGACAGCTTAGGCTCGTAGCTAGTGCACCCGAGAATCTCGAGGCGTTAGGCTTATGCATTCGAAAACCCCAGCATTCCAACCATTCAGAGCTGGAATAGTCCTGGCGTGAATGGGTTAAACCAAAATCTCAACAAGTTTTAAGCCAAAACCTCAACATAATCATCATGTACTATATATCAAGTGTATGCTTCAGTTCAGTTTAGACATATTTGCGAAGACGTCACTTCTCCCAGGCTATATGCACAAGGCGGCCCGGCCTCTGTCAGCTATGAGTGCAACTCATCTTATCTAATCTTATGCATATGTATGCATAATCAACCTCTTCCCCTTGTGTATGTGACTAGTTATGTACATGGGTTCGGAGGAGTGTGAGAAGATTGACCTTGGTGAGAGACCTCAGTGACTCAGAGGACAAAAAATGGTTGAAGTAGTATGGTAAACTAATAATAATAAGTTTCATATTTTTACATAATGTTCCATACAAAAATAATACAATTATTGATAGTAGGGCACATCCGTACCTCCCCTGGTATAACCAAATCACACTCCTATGTAATAATAATGAAAGTCAAGTAAGCCATCGTATCATATACAACCTATATTCTAAAAGATCTCGTACAGTATCTGGAAGAAAAAAACACTAATGCTAACACAACTCGGCCATGATGCATTATGCGCTTCATCGGATGTGTCATGAGTGTTGCAAGGACACAGTATACGCGTTCTCATGTCCAAGAGGTTAATCATCCTTTCTAAACACCTATTTATGCGGCCGTGAATAAATGTACCTTTCGGAGAATGCCGATGGAGATTGAAGTAGAAAGGAGGAGATCTCAAGACAGAGTGGTCCATCTTCATGCGCTTTGGCAATCTCTCCCCCTCTCCTTCCTCCCCTTCTTGAAAGCTGACTTGTATTGCCTCTTCCTCTTCCTCTTCTTCTTCAGGGAGAGAGGCCATGCTCTTCTCTAGGCCCTCGGTCAAGGTGTTCTCCTTGTCGCCTCCTCCTGTGCCAGAGTCTGGGCTTGGCTGCGATCTGCAACTTGCTTCGCTGCATATAGTCTGTGAAAGGTAGGGAATGGAGGAGGAGGGGGAGGAGGAGGTGGGTGGAGGTGGAGGAGAAGGAGGAGAAGAAAGAGGGGGAGGAGGAGGAGGAGGAGGAGGAGGAGGAGGAGGAGGAGGAGAAGAGAAAGAGGTGAGGAGGAGAGCAGAGGAGGAGGAAGAGGAGAGGAGGAGGAAGAGGAAGAAACAGAGAAGAGAAAGAGCAAAAGAAGGAATAGTAAGAAGAGTAATGGAGAGAAGAGAAGAGGAGAGGAGCAGACAGGAAAGAGAAAGGGGCAAAGAAGGGGTTGGACACAAATATAAAGAGAGAGGAAAAAAAAAAAGAAACAAGAAGAATAAAGTTTAGAACCACATAAGCATCTGCCAATTTATAACAAAGCACAGGAAATTCAAGAAAGTAGCCATGCGAAGCACAAATACGTAAATCCAGTAATTTTCAATAACGCACTTTTAGTGAGAAAAACTAACAACAACCATGGTATGAATAAACACAGAGAGGAGATTAGAACAATTCCATTGTTGTCTATATTTCCTACCTGAAGCAAACTTGTAACTTTGTGAGGAAACTGAAGGTTATTAGCCTGGCTTAACATTGCCTGGCAGAACGTTGGATCAAAGATTTCATCACACCAGACTGGCCCCAATTCCACAGCCAATTTCCCCGCACTTCTACTTCGACAGTCGCATGACAGCAGAGAATAGGGCTGTTCTGAAAAATAAAATAAAAAATTTGTATACAAGACACATGGGGCAAGGTTTGGATTTTAGATTCTAATCCTGACCTTATGGGTTGAAAAGAATTTTGGTTCATGAATCCAAATGACGGTTACAAGAATATAAAAAAATATGATATTTTTTTTATTCCCATTCTTCATCCTTAAATTCTACACAAGTGAATAAATATTTTAAGAAGAAAAAATGATAATTACAAATAGTAAGTTGCAGGCACCTGAATGAATATAAATATAAACAAATAATTTCAAAATCATTCAATGAGCATTTCTCATTTCAAATGGAAAGTTTTCAAACTATTAATCACAAAATTGAAAAAATAACATACCTAGGGGATAGACAGTTTGTGGATAAAAAGCTCTGTCTTCACACAAGCAGCAGTGTATGACACGCCTTATTTTGCGTACACACTTGTTTGCAGCAGCGGGTCCTCGCAAAACTCTCACGACAACTGTGATGAAGCTCTTCAAGGCCACACAGCAGACCACTTCTATGCCTTTGTTGCATTTGGCAGCCGCTCTGAAAATACACAATCAGTTAGATTATTCATAGTAATATAATCAAACTCATAAGGGCATAAACAATATGTTTGGTTAAGAAGGCATCCATGATATCAAGCTCACATACATTTGTTTAGCGTTCGCATACATTTCAAGAGATGAACATGGAGGGGTAGGGGATCAGTTAAAAAAAGGGTAGTCCCTGGATTAGAAGGACAATTTTCTTTCCTTGATATGAGTATAAAGTTTCTCTCATTTAATTATCTAATTAATAAAAGGGCAAGGGCTCAAACATTTACAATTATTGCATTGGGAATCTACAACTCTTCTATCTTCATCTTGGACATATACATTTCTGAAAATCTATAATGCAGAAACTAAGCTCAACAAACCTACAACAGATTTTCTTACTCATACTACCATCATGCTTATCACTTTCACATCCTCCCATGAGGTAATTCACACAACAATCTTCACTCAAATTAATCTCACCTGATGACACTGGCCAGCACAAGTCTTGCTGCAAGCTCTTTTGCATAAGAGGTCTTGACGACATAGCCCCCATAGTTCCTCATTGTGACATCAGCAGCTTTTCCATAGAGAGCAGCATCATCCGTTGAAGTGATGGCCAGAATGCCATTTTTGGGGACATTGCGGAAAGCTGCATCGAGATAGGGGACGGAAGACCCATAGCAATCCAAAAATCTGGCAAGTGGTATGTCCTAATGAGTAAGGATGCAGGAAATTGCAATCATGCAAATGAAGTTAGATGAAATGCAAAGGTGTAAATTTTGAATACAGACAAAAAAGTATCTAAGCACAAACTATATCCTCTTAACCCTATGACGACGGTGTGTTACACTCGTGTGACACAGCTAAATTCCCGATGCCGGGGCATCATGCCAGTGTAACGTTTCCAATGCAATATTGCAATGGCCCGGCGTAGGGGTTTTCGCATAGCGCGTGCCCCATCAGGAAAGGGTTAATATATATCAACTGTGATCTCTGCTAAACAGTCTAAACTATTGTTTAACCTGATAATGATTAGGCAGGAAAATTGTGAGGTAAAGCAATAAATGTAATTCAGTAGCCATTAATCCCAACCTGGTCTGCAGTCTCCTAACCCTCCATTCTCAGGTCTTTGTCAGAATAATATTTATGGATAAATAGAGTGGCACATTTTTGAAACTCTAAATAATCATGCAACATGTATACTGCACTCTTAAATGCATCCAGAGTGCAAATGAATTTCATCAAATGCTTTGCAAGAGGGTACAGTTTTGCAGCTGCTTTTGGCATCAATTACACACCATAATCTCATGCACAGGGTAATTCAAAAGTCTGCAAACCATTGGACACAGCTGCACCTGTGTCCGTTATTTCATCTTCACTAAATCTTGAATTTCTGAGATAATAGAGCACTAGGGGAGAAAACCTATCACCTTCTTGCTTATTAACAGATCATGTATAAGGGCAAATATTTCCCTTTGTTGCTTGTCAGTAGAAGAAGTCACCAACTTGAAAGAAACACATAAATAAACACCTTGACCAACAAATGTCAGTAGCATTCGATCTGACAATAACCTTTGTTGTCATGACTCTATCAACAGAACCATTCATCTAATAGAGTTGTTTTAGCACTCTTTGTGGTGACTACCTTTGTTTTTATCCCACATATGTTCCTATTTTAAACAATTACTGTAATAGTTGATGTCTCGGAATAAAGTGAATAAAGATTTATTACTTACATGAAGTCAAATGTCCTCTTGTGCAAAAGGACACTGACATCTTCAGTTGTAACTTCTACAGTCAGGTCATTTGCAGCGGCATTTTCCGTTATTCTCTGTGTTGCTGCAGGCAACTGATCATTGACCACAACCACTGCCTGAAAACCATAAATTTGTAAAGGCATAAAGTATCTCAATAAAGGGAAATACCAAAGAACACAAATAATCCATTTGAGAAACTCACAAAGCTTGTATAGCTCACTAACCTTCGGCACATTACGAGCCCATGCTAGGCCTGATACTCCTGTGGCTCCAAGTGCATCTAGGCATCTTATCTGTCCATTTATGCATCTTCCCGATTCACTGTAAGCAGCTAAAGCACAAAGTACAATGGATCTGAAAAAAGAGTAATCAATGATTATTATAATAAATGCCTTTATACATATGGATACAAACTATTCCTACTCATCAAGTATTCTATATATGTATGTACACAAGACTATATACGATACACTGCAATACTGTCAATTTTTTACATTTTGCCATATACTATTTCCTGTGTCATACACTTGATGTTAATGTAGCATTGGAAAACAAGCTTGGCTATAATATAACCTCGGAAAAATATTTCACATAATCTGATTTTAGATATTTTCTGTTACCATT
>NW_028234443.1:13454063-13461563 GCF_977035675.1 Penaeus japonicus
TACATACATACATATATATATATATATATATATATATATATATATATATATATATATTTATATATATGCGTATGTATGTATGTATGTATAAGTAAATAAATAAATAAATATATATATATATATTTATATATAAGTAAATAAATAAGTAAATAAATATATATATATATATGTATTTATATATATAAATATATATATATTTATATGTATTCATATATATGTATATATATATATATATATATATATATATATATATATATCTATATATATATTACCTGGGTTTGCTGGCTTTGTCACAAGTTTAGCTGTGGAGTCATGGCAAGTGTCAAACGACCACACCAATCTCAGTTCACATAATACTGCGAAATAAATATATATAATGAAATACATCAGATTTGTTTAAAAAAAGTTATGTGATCTTACCTACAAATATATATCTATATGAAGACCCATGTAAGAAGATCATCATAATGTCAGCTAATGAACGAGTCTGGATTAGAGTGAGTTTGATTTCATTTAATTTGATTTAATAATCCCTCTTAGTTCTTGATCGAGAATATTATATAATGCTACATATAGTTGGCCTGAAATATCCTTGGCAAGCATATACTTCATAATTCTTTTTAAAAAATGCTGTTGTTTAAAGTTCATGTACGTAACGTAATCGACAAAACTAATTTCCATGTGCAGATACAATCAGGTATATGTTATGTTTATGAGTACGTAAAGTGTGAGAGTAGATCAAGTGAGCGTGAGAGTAGATCGAGTGAGCGTGAGAGTAGATCAAGTGAGTGTGAGAGTAGATCGAGTGAGTGTGAGAGTAGATCAAGTGAGTGTGAGAGTAGATCAAGTGAGCGTGAGAGTAGATCAAGTGAGTGTGAGAGTAGATCAAGTGAGTGTGAGAGTAGATCAAGTGAGCGTGAGAGTAGATCAAGTGAGCGTGAGAGTAGATCAAGTGAGCGTGAGAGTAGATCAAGTGAGAGCGTGAGAGTAGATCAAGTGAGCGTGAGAGTAGATCAAGTGAGCGTGAGAGTAGATCAAGTGAGTGTGAGAGTAGATCAAGTGAGCGTGAGAGTAGATCAAGTGAGCGTGAGAGTAGATCAAGTGAGCGTGAGAGTAGATCAAGTGAGTGTGAGAGTAGATCAAGTGAGCGTGAGAGTAGATCAAGTGAGTGTGAGAGTAGATCAAGTGAGTGTGAGAGTAGATCAAGTGAGCGTGAGAGTAGATCAAGTGAGCGTGAGAGTAGATCAAGTGAGCGTGAGAGTAGATCAAGTGAGTGTGAGAGTAGATCAAGTGAGTGGGAGTGGAGTAAAGGGAGTGTGAGAGTAGATCAAGTGAGCGTGAGAGTAGATCAAGTGAGTGTGAGAGTAGATCAAGTGAGTGTGAGAGTAGATCAAGTGAGTGTGAGAGTAGATCAAGTGAGTGTGAGAGTAGATCAAGTGAGCGTGAGAGTAGATCAAGTGAGTGTGAGAGTAGATCAAGTGAGTGTGAGAGTAGATCAAGTGAGCGTGAGAGTAGTCAAGTGAGTGTGAGAGTAGATCAAGTGAGTGTGAGAGTAGATCAAGTGAGTGTGAGAGTAGATCATGTGAGTGTGAGAGTAGATCATGTGAGTGTGAGAGTAGATCATGTGAGTGTGAGAGTAGATCATGTGAGGGTGAGACGAGGTCGAGTGAGTGTGAGAGTAGATCAAGTGAGTGTGAGAGTAGATCAAGTGAGCGTGAGAGTAGATCAAGTGAGTGTGAGAGTAGATCAAGTGAGTGTGAGAGTAGATCAAGTGAGTGTGAGAGTAGATCAAGTGAGTGTGAGAGAAGATCAAGTGAGTGTGAGAGTAGATCAAGTGAGTGTGAGAGTAGATCAAGTGAGTGTGAGAGTAGATCAAGTGAGTGTGAGAGTAGATCAAGTGAGTGTGAGAGATCAAGTGAGTGTGAGAGTAGATCAAGTGAGTGTGAGAGTAGATCAAGTGAGTGTGAGAGTAGATCAAGTGAGTGTGAGAGTAGATCAAGTGAGTGTGAGAGTAGATCAAGTGAGTGTGAGAGTAGATCAAGTGAGCGTGAGAGTAGATCAAGTGAGTGTGAGAGTAGATCAAGTGAGTGTGAGAGTAGATCAAGTGAGTGTGAGAGTAGATCAAGTGAGTGTGAGAGTAGATCAAGTGAGTGTGAGAGTAGATCAAGTGAGCGTGAGAGTAGATCAAGTGAGTGTGAGAGTCGTGTGAGAGTAGATCAAGTGAGTGTGAGAGTAGATCAAGTGAGTGTGAGAGTAGATCAAGTGAGCGTGAGAGTAGATCAAGTGAGCGTGAGAGTAGATCAAGTGAGTGTGAGAGTAGATCAAGTGAGTGTGAGAGTAGATCAAGTGAGCGTGAGAGTAGATCAAGTGAGTGTGAGAGTAGATCAAGTGAGTGTGAGAGTAGATCAAGTGAGTGTGAGAGTAGATCAAGTGAGTGTGAGAGTAGATCAAGTGAGTGTGAGAGTAGATCATGTGAGTGTGAGAGTAGATCAAGTGAGTGTGAGAGTAGATCAAGTGAGCGTGAGAGTAGATCAAGTGAGTGTGAGAGAAGATCAAGTGAGTGTGAGAGTAGATCAAGTGAGTGTGAGAGTAGATCAAGTGAGTGTGAGAGTAGATCAAGTGAGTGTGAGAGTAGATCAAGTGAGTGTGAGAGTAGATCAAGTGAGTGTGAGAGTAGATCAAGTGAGTGTGAGAGTAGATCAAGTGAGTGTGAGAGTAGATCAAGTGAGTGTGAGAGTAGATCAAGTGAGTGTGAGAGTAGATCAAGTGAGTGTGAGAGTAGATCAAGTGAGTGTGAGAGTAGATCAAGTGAGTGTGAGAGTAGATCAAGTGAGTGTGAGAGTAGATCAAGTGAGTGTGAGAGTAGATCAAGTGAGTGTGAGAGTAGATCAAGTGAGTGTGAGAGTAGATCAAGTGAGTGTGAGAGTAGATCAAGTGAGCGTGAGAGTAGATCAAGTGAGCGTGAGAGTAGATCAAGTGAGTGTGAGAGTAGATCAAGTGAGTGTGAGAGTAGATCAAGTGAGTGTGAGAGTAGATCAAGTGAGTGTGAGAGTAGATCAAGTGAGTGTGAGAGTAGATCAAGTGAGTGTGAGAGTAGATCAAGTGAGTGTGAGAGTAGATCAAGTGAGGGGGAGAGTAGATCAAGTGAGTGTGAGAGTAGATCAAGTGAGTGTGAGAGTAGATCAAGTGAGTGTGAGAGTAGATCAAGTGAGTGTGAGAGTAGATCAAGTGAGTGTGAGAGTAGATCAAGTGAGTGTGAGAGTAGATCAAGTGAGTGTGAGAGTAGATCAAGTGAGTGTGAGAGTAGATCAAGTGAGTGTGAGAGTAGATCAAGTGAGTGTGAGAGTAGATCAAGTGAGCGTGAGAGTAGATCAAGTGAGTGTGAGAGTAGATCAAGTGAGTGTGAGAGTAGATCAAGTGAGTGTGAGAGTAGATCAAGTGAGCGTGAGAGTAGATCAAGTGAGCGTGAGAGTAGATCAAGTGAGTGTGAGAGTAGATCAAGTGAGTGTGAGAGTAGATCAAGTGAGCGTGAGAGTAGATCAAGTGAGTGTGAGAGTAGATCAAGTGAGCGTGAGAGTAGATCAAGTGAGTGTGAGAGTAGATCAAGTGAGTGTGAGAGTAGATCAAGTGAGCGTGAGAGTAGATCAAGTGAGTGTGAGAGTAGATCAAGTGAGCGTGAGAGTAGATCAAGTGAACGTGAGAGTAGATCAAGTGAGTGTGAGAGTAGATCAAGTGAGTGTGAGAGTAGATCAAGTGAGTGTGAGAGTAGATCAAGTGAGTGTGAGAGTAGATCAAGTGAGTGTGAGAGTAGATCAAGTGAGTGTGAGAGTAGATCAAGTGAGTGTGAGAGTAGATCAAGTGAGCGTGAGAGTAGATCAAGTGAGCGTGAGAGTAGATCAAGTGAGCGTGAGAGTAGATCAAGTGAGTGTGAGAGTAGATCAAGTGAGTGTGAGAGTAGATCGAGTGAGTGTGAGAGTAGATCAAGTGAGTGTGAGAGTAGATCGAGTGAGTGTGAGAGTAGATCAAGTGAGCGTGAGAGTAGATCAAGTGAGCGTGAGAGTAGATCAAGTGAGTGTGAGAGTAGATCAAGTGAGTGTGAGAGTAGATCGAGTGAGTGTGAGAGTAGATCGAGTGAGCGTGAGAGTAGTCAAGTGAGTTTTGCTGCATCATGTGAGACGCTATTGCAAGAAAGCTGAATGGGTGAAGTGTGTTTATTACGTTGGTTATGTAAGTGCAAATGATAGTATGTTTAGTACGGTAGCTTATGATAAGCGTATCTAATGTAAAAAAAAGAAAGAAAAAAAAAGAAAGAAAAAAGAAAAAGAAAGGAAGACACACACACACACACACACACACACACACACACACACACACACACACACACACACACACACACACACACATATATATATATATATATATATATATATTATGCATATATATATATATATATATGATGATATATATATATATATAATATATATTATATATATATAGAGATATAATATATATATATATATAAATGTGATGTACTAGCATTGTGAATGCATAGGATCCAGCCTGTTATTCGTTATTCTTGTGCATCTATATTTGTGGGGAATATGAATGTATAAAACAGTGGCTCTCAAGCTATGAGAGAGAGAGAGAGAGAGAGAGAGAGAGAGAGAGAGAGAGAGAGAGAGAGAGAGAGAGAGAGAGAGAGAGAGAGAGAGAGAGAGAGAGAGAGAGAGAGAGAGAGAGAAAGAAGAGAGAGAGATGAAGAGAGAGAGAGAGAGAGAGAGAGAGAGAGAGAGAGAGAGAGAGAGATAGAGATAGAGAGTGAGAGAGAGAGAGTGAGAGAGCGAGAGAACGAGAGAAGAAGTAAGAGAGAGAGGAAGTGAGAGAGTGACAGAGAGAGAAAGAGAAAGAGAGAGAGAGAGAGAGAGAGAGAGAGAGAGAGAGAGAGAGAGAGAGAGAGAGAGAGAGAGAGAGAGAGAGAGGGAGAGAAAGAAGATATATATTTTTTTTATGAAGGATGAACCGAGTTCATTGCGACAAATGGATAAAAGGGTATAAATGAGACTGGATAGTTCCACGAGACAAGAGATGTGTTGTGGAACTATTCAGTCTCGTTTATACCCTTTTATCCACATTTTTTTTTTTTTTTTTTTTTTTTAGCAAAACAAGGAAATATCGCAATGCGTGCTTGCTTCCTTTTAAGATCAAGGGCACAACCTTTGTGACTCAAGTGATTTAATTTGCTCCTTTAATTCCCCTGTTGATTTCGAAACATCTGATAATGATGATAACAATGCTATAGCTTCTATTACTATGCTGATCCTGTCATGCAGTTGATCATAATGCTGCTGATGAAATTATAGTAGTGACAGTAATAAGAGAAATATTGATGATAGTGTTATAAAAGTAATTACGATCATTATTGCAGTCACGATTATGAACGGAATATATGATAAATGATACAAATAATAATGACAATATTGATAATGATAACAATATCACTGACGGTAATAGTTGCAACGTTAATGGTAGATATTCTTAATATTCCATATAATGATAATGATATTGATTGATAATGATGATAAAGGTGATGATGCTGATAATGATGATAATGATAATTATTACAGCAAATGATAATAACAATAACAGTAATGCTAAAATTATAAATAATGATGATAATAATAATAGCAACAATTATGATAACAATAATGATAGTAACAATAGTAATGATGATAATACTAAAGATAAGAATAATAATCATAATGAAAATTATGATATTACAAATAGTAGTAATGGTGATAACAATGATAACAAATATATCAATGACCATTATAATGTTGATGATGGTAATACCAATAATAATAACAATAATAATTAGGATACTTATAATGATATAACAATAATCATTATCATCACTATTATCATTATCATAATGATGATAACAATAATAGCAACAATAATAATGTTGTTGATGATCATGATGATGGTGATAACAATGACAGTGATAATGTTATAATCATATAATTATAATTGATGTTATAACTATAATAGCAACAATGATGATAACAGTGATAATGATGATTATGGTAATAATGATGATAATGATAATAATAATGATAAAGATAATGGTATTAATATTGATAATGGTAATACTAATGATGATGATAATAATGATAATGATAGTAATAGTAGTAAAGATAGTAATAATAACAATAATCATAAAAATAATGATGATAACAATGATGGTGATAATCTTGATAATGGTAATGATAATAATACGAGTAAGAATAAAGACAATGGTGATAAGAATGATAAAAATAGTGATAATAATGATGATGATAGTAATAACAACAATAACAACAATTATGGCAATGGTAATAGTAATGATGAAAAATTTTACGACCATTATCCTTATCTTTATTGATATTCTTTATTGAGTGAAATTAGTACTGATAATGATGATAATAGCAGTGATGATAATGATAGTGACAGTAGAAATAATAATGATAATGATTATGATGATAATAAGAGCAATGCTTATAACAATGACAATGATGATAAAAGTAATGATGATAATGATAATAAAAGTAATAATGATAGTAACAATAATGATAACAACAATGATGGCAATAATGATAATGGTGGTGATGATAATAACTGTAATAATGTGGATGATAATAATGATGATAGTTGTAACAATATAAATAACAGTAACAATAATAATGACATTAATTGTGATAATAATGATGATAATGACAAAGATGAATATAATGATAACGATAATAATGATGCGAGTAATAATTATGATCATGATAATAATGATAGTGATAAGGATAAATAACAATAATAAGAAAAATAAAGATAATTACGATAATGAGGATCATAACGTTATGAATAATGAAAATAAGACTAGTAATTATCCTCACTCCACGTGGCAGAAAAGAGAACCATAGAAAAAGATATAAATCAGTAAACATTCCACAGGTAGGGGAGTGATTATACTCAAGGATACATATATGGTATGTATTGTTACCTGAAACAAATATCACCTTTATTTCAACTTCATTTAAGTGCGAGGGGTAACTGTTTACGGTATATCTATTTATAACTAAAGTCCTTGGACAAAAAGGATTACGAGGCAAAAAAAGAACGAAAAATAAACTAGTTTGACCGGTTTTGTTAGCGGTACTTTCAGAATATGGAGATTTGTCCTTGGAGAGACAGACAGACACTCAGACAGGTGTTCTATCCACAGCCACTTAATACCTAGGCAACATACAGCACGGACACTTATCTTTTGCTCTCCGGTTAAATAAAAGTGGATAAGTGATATTGATTTTTTTTTTTTTTTGAGGATTGGTGTCTTTCTTGTGTAAGTTAGTTGTGAGTTGTAATAGCTTTGGTGAAAAGATCGCGAAGAAAAGTCAAAAGAAAAAGTGAAAATGGGAATTTTGAATGGCATTCCTAACTTTCAGGTTATGGGAAATGCTTCAAGTGAAGAGT
>NW_028234443.1:13466563-13474063 GCF_977035675.1 Penaeus japonicus
GTAAATTCACTAAAATAAGCCACAAAATTCACTTTGGTATCGCTTGGCCCAGTTTTTCAACTGGACCTATTCCTCCTCTCCTTCACCTGAAAAGGAATTTTGTGCCATAACTAAAGAGGTGGGATTTGTGGTCTTGAGCCTATAGTGAGACATGTACTGTTGTGAAATACTTGGATGCAAATCTTTTCACTCTCTCTTAGTTCATAGTCATCTGTACACAATTATACTTGGTTATGTTGATAGGAGACATGCCCCTAATCAAAGAGAGTGCAAGCCATGCTTTCACAAGTAGGACTTACTTACCTGAACAAGTAAGAGATATATGAACAAGCATTTTTTTCTGTCTGTTACATATAATCTATGTCCTGAAGGCACTAATGAATGACACATGAGGCATTTAGCTCTGCTAAACACATGGATTGTCCATTTCTTGACAAAGGACTGTGTATATGTAGTAGTGCAGAATTTGTTCCTGAGCTCTTGATAGAGTACTAAAAATGTATTCTATTATTTTTTAAATTATCTTAAAAGTTATATTTTGACAATGAGTTTGAAATTTATATGAATTTTACTGATACTGTATGCTCCATTTTAGCTTGCATTTGGAAAATCACAATATGTAGAGGTAAGAAAATGATGAATTCAAGTTGCATTCCAGTTTTATCAAATTTTTACGTTGTGAGGATGCAAGAATGCATTTTCCTTTTTTATCTCAGGCATTGTGGTTTGAAGGTGGAAGTCTGTTATCATGCACTGGCTGTGTTACAAGTTTGTAAAGCATAAATGCATGGATTTGTGTTTTTTTGATGTTGACAAATTGGTGTTTGGTTTTTATTGCATTGTCAAAATTTTGGTCTACCTCTTATCTTGGTGTGTGTTCATAAATTTTCCTTGAAATGGATTCCTTCTTAAAAATATGGGAGAAACAGAAACCTAAGAACCATTTAGTCTTTATTTCCTACAAGTCGTAAATCTACCAACAGATCCGAGGGGCACAGTTACAATCACAATACCCCAAGCAAGTGAAGATTGTTGAAGTTGGTCCAAGGGATGGACTGCAAAACGAAAAGGCCCTTGTGCCAACAGATGTGAAGATTGAGTTCATTAACATGCTGTCCCGGGCTGGACACAAGTCGGTGGAGGTGACCAGGTATAGTATATATATATGCATATGCATATGTGTGTGTGTGCGTTTGCAAGCAGGAGTGGGCAAGTGTGAGTGAGAAAGAGAGTGAGTGGTTGGGTGGCTGGGTGGAAGAGGGGATGAGTGATTGATTGATTGATTGATTGATTGATTGATTGATTGATTGATTGATTGATTGATTGATTGAATGATTGAATAAATGAAGGAATGAAGGAGTGAAGGAGTGAGTGAGTGATTAAGGTGTGTGTGTGTGGGGGGGGGGGTAGGTGGGTGGGTGGGTGGGTGGGTAGGAAGTGCACATGCATGCTTGTAATTTGTAGTAAACATTAGAAATGTATTGTTTTTTTTTTTTTTTTTTTTTTTTTTTTTTTTCCAGATATTGCCATTTTCATGTTAATTATATTTCTTTTCATAATAAGAGCTATTTTCCCTTTCCAGCTTTGTATCACCAAAATGGGTCCCGCAGATGGCAGATCACAGCGAAGTCCTGACCGGCATTAAACGGTTTAGTGGTGTATCCTATCCTGTGCTGACACCGAATCTCAAGGGATTCCAGGGTGCTGTAAGTGCATATAGAAGACACAGAAATGTATTGATACAAGAGATCAGTGAAAATTAAGTGAGAAAGATCATAAGAAATTCAATGTGTAGCGGACTACTTATATTCATGCATGTTTTACTCATTTCTTTAGTTTTCATTGATAATATTATGTTGAATTTTTTTTTAAAGTTTCTTATATGAAATGTATCTGACGAATACACCAGTTCATGAAATTAGTAACTGCTGTGTTTTTGATACTAACAAAAAAAAAAAGGCGAGTAAAAAAAACATCTACTAACATTACATAGATATCAAAAATATAAATAAAATTTGAAAATATGTATTGGCTTGATGGAACAAGAGCGATCTCTTCACAGGTGACATACAATCAGTGCCTCCTTTGGCACACCAAGGAATGACTCAAGCTTTTTAGTCTGCTTTATCCACCTGGTAATATTCACACACACAAAAAAAGTTGTACTAGATACTCAAAGATAGAGTTACTAAGCAGTAAAGTCATAATTATAAGTGTAAATTTGGTGACTTCAAAGTTCTTTTTAAAAGTATTTCTCAAAAGCAGTGAGTGATATGATTAATAGAATCTGGAATTGCATAGTAATTTTTCTTTTTTGAATGAAAGTTGTTAGAATATTTGTTCATATAAGGGAAAGACATTCATTCATTCATTCATCCATCCATTCTTTCTTTAAAATATTCAGCAGTGCAGCATTACAAACATAAACTTATCTTTACAGGTCGCAGCAGGTTGTGAGGAAGTGGCAATCTTTGGAGCAGCCTCCGAAACATTCAGCAAAAAGAATATTAATTGCAGCATTGCGGAATCCCTACAGCGATTTCAAGCTGTCATGGACGCAGCGAGGGAGGCTGGAATTCGCGTAAGGGGCTACGTCTCTTGTGTGTGTGGGTGTCCCTATGAAGGTCCTGTTGATCCCAAGGCAGTAGCAAAGGTATGTATGATGGGTTTATTTATTTATTCATTCCTCTCTTCTTCACTTTATTCATTCATTCATGTTTTTATAATTTTCAATTTTTTATTTACTTTTAAATTTCTAAGTATTTTGGGTTTTGATACTGATAAATAAGAGATTGATAGCTATTTAAGCAAGTAGTGAACAACAACATTAGGAACTGTATTATGAAATAATGTCCATGAAACAGCAGGCCACTCTCCAGTATGTGACTGATTCAAAATGATGGTGAACTCATTATCATATATATATGTAGGTGTCATTAGTGGGATATAGTACTTAACCTGCTGTTCCTTAACCCATTAACAACGGGTGACTAGATATCACGTCTAGTGGTTTTTGGGCCACACGCCTGGGACGCGTTATTTTGTTCAACCCGGCGTGCGGGAGGAGCCAGCGTACAGCGCTGGCTCGCGGCCAGTGCGGCCAAGAATCTCGACGCGTTAGGCTTATGCGTTCGAAAGTCCCGGAATTTTGGTCTTTTTAAGCCGAAATGGCCCCGTCGGGAATGGGTTAAAGAAGGTATTGGTTACTCCTGTATGAAAAGGCAAAGGAAATAAGGCTGAAGCAACTTATTAAAGTACTACTGGTCATATAAGTGCTCTTCTGCCTCATCAAAGATAGCTGACCTCTGATTATTGAATCAGTACCTCTAACAAACCAGTTTTATCCAAAAGAAGTAAATGACATTCCTCCTTCCAGTTACATTTGCTCCTTTTTGTGTGTAGTAGTTTTAGAAATTCTGCTGACTGCTCAGGATGAATATAGGAAACAAATAATAGATAGAAATAAATAGATGAATGGATAGGAATAGAATCATTGTGAAATGAAATGGGCAGACTGTGGCTGGGTATAGGTAAAGCCATCGACGGTTTGGAAATCTAGCCTTTTCAGGACAATAATGCATACATGGCATCATTGCAAGAAACCATGGTCTGGTTATGTCAGTTCAGTAAATGCTAGTTTGGTCCTATAGACCTGCCTTAAGCCAGAGTACTATTTATCTTCATGATTTCTGTCTCCTCCCATACGGATATTGTGCCAACAACATCCTCTGAATTGTTAATGAATCCAGATCTCCTGTTTTAGGTATCTGTTATTCAAAAAGCTGTTCACTGAATTCAACATAGTACCTTTTAACCAATTGGTTGTGGTTTTAATAAAATATGTATACAGTCATGTGGCAGGGTTATGTTGTATGGCATGGTGCCATACATGTTTATAACTGACTCTGTCTTGACAGCAAATCATGCCATCCGCTATCAATGGATTAAAGCAGGGTTTCACATGCTGTATCTGACACTGGAGCCAGATTCGGATCAGGGATTATCCCCCTTTAACCTGTCAGTGGCACAGTGTTTAGGGAACTGAAATGGTAAATGGGTAAAAAAAGGCTGACATGAGATTGAGGATGAATATAACTGATAAACAGATTAGTGATATTTATATAATGGTTATGATATTGTGATATTTTTTTGTTTCTCTATGTCTTGACCTGTAATAGCTTAGAATTCATGTTTTCTTGCTGAAAAAGTAGGCAGAAAGTGCAAAAGAAGTAAGTAGAAAATATGGTACAAAATAGTGTACTTCAAGTTGTTGATTATATTTAAAGTCAACCTGGATACACATAAACAGGGGGAATGTAATTTTAATGTAACCAAAATGGATGGCCGGATGACTGCGAGTGGCTCAAGGACCAGAGCCCAGTCTGAGTAATGAAATGGCTGTTTTAGTAATAAGAAGACTGTCTATCTATATTCTCCAAGATATCTCCCCCCCCCCCTCTTGCTTGGTTGAGCAAATCTGGTCTCTACATTAAATTTGCCAAATATGTCAGCTTTAGGTATTGTATCATCTCCAGAAAGCTTGCTTTTAACCCTATGACGACAGTGCGTCACACCCGTGTGACACAGCTAAATTCTTGATGCTGGGGCGTCATGCCAGTGTGACGTTTCCAATGCAATATTGCAATGGCCCGGCATAGGAGTTTTCACTTAGCACGTGGGTTAATGTCTCTTGGATCCTATAATTTTTCGTCTTGTTCTATACATTTTGCTCAGTCTTTCTCTCTTTTTTGTCCAAAAGACCAAAACTAGTGCTTAATTAAGGACAGGTTGTTTACCTTCTTCTTAAACTAGATTGTCTTTCAAGCTTTATGATACTCCCAACCTCTGCCTTATTTTTATGTTCTGAGAACAGTCTTTATGTTTCAATTTTCAGTCACATTAGATACAAAAATCCACAAAGATGTTAGTGTCTGATACTGCTTCTCTTCAAACTTATCCCATTACCTCTGCATACACCACAACACTGTCCGTGCACATTTCCATTTATATGATTACATTGGGAAACCATAAAGAGCTGATGTCTTTGATGCATCTTAACCCTTTCCCGACGGGGCACTCGCTACGCGAAGACCCCTATGCCGGGCGATTGCAATATTGCATTGAAATCGTCACATTGGCATGACGCCCTGGCATCGGGAGTTTGGCTGTGTCACACGGGTGTGACGCAACCGTCGTCATAGGGTTAATTACCACTATAAATGTGTCTGTAACTCCAAATTACCACTGAATAGAAATTGTATTTCTGTTGAGTGATCCTAACATACTTTTCTTTATTTCCCTTTGGATCAAATTATAACCCATTTCAGATCATTGAACATTGAAATTGTAATGTTTTATTTGATAAATATATAAATACTGAATTATTAAAGACAGTGAAATCAGTAAAATCAGTTTACACCGTTTTTATTTACTATTTTTGATAAGTACATACATCTTAACTTCCTTTGATTTATATTGTAAGACTGCAGAAGCCTAAAAGAGAAGATAATGAATATTATCCGGATGGTTTGACATTCAATACATTGATTATTCATGCTCTGACCAGGTTGCCTTGGCCATGTATGAGATGGGTTGCTACGAGATTTCCCTTGGAGACACCATAGGCGTTGGGACTCCTGGGAGCATGAAGAACATGTTGGATGAAGTCTTGAAGGTTCTTCCAGCAGAGGTTTTGGCTGTCCACTGCCATGACACTTATGGCCAGGCTCTTCCCAATATCCTGATTGCTCTTCAGGTTGGTATAAAATGTTCTTTTGTGAATATAAGCAATCAATTTGGCCTGATTTATATGTCACATACCTTCAAGGGCAGATGAATGTTGTTAAAATGTATTTTAGGCATAAATGTTTATTTATATATATATATATAATATATATATATATATATATATACATATATATACATATATATATATATATATATATATATATATATATATATATATATATATGCATGTGTGCGTGCGTGCGTGCGTGTGTGTGTTCATGTGTTTATGTGTGTGTGTGCGTGTGCTGTAGCCTGTTTGTATGGCAACTTGTACTAGCTTGTAATTCTGTGATTTTTCTTCCCCCAGATGGGCATTAGTGTTGTAGATGCTTCTGTTGCCGGGCTAGGAGGATGTCCTTATGCAAGCGGCGCATCAGGCAATGTTGCAACAGAAGATGTTGTCTACATGCTCAACGGCTTGCAAATCGAAACAGGGGTAGACCTCGATAAACTTATTGATGCGGGAAATTATATTTGCACCGTTATTAAGAGGCCAAATATGAGCAAAGTTAGCTGTGCAAGAAGTAAATGCTAACAAGCGACTTCCATCAATTTGTTGGCATTATAAGTAGTCTGAATAATTTGACGCAGATTTATTTATTTTGAAGAGTAGGGTGTAGAGAAATATTGTAGCAAAGAGTGAATGTTGAATATGACGGGAGTTGAAAGTAACCATTTATTTTTTATAGATTTTAGGTTTTGTAATAAGTTTTGTACTAAATCAAAAAGCAAAAAAAAAAAAAAAAGATAAAGACAAAATGGAAAGTCAAATTGATATTGATCTGTACTAACAGTAAATTTCTAAGATAGCCTAGACGTTTTCAAGAAGGGTTATAGAATATCCCTGTGTTTTTTTTAAATAAGAACAAAGATATATAAAGGTACTTTCTGACTGAAAAATTTGGTAAATCTTTGGTTAATTTGACATTTTTTGTGTTTTCACATAAAATTGCTCTTGACAAGGGAGACTGTTTCATGCATTTATAAAGTAAGAAAGTCAGAAAAAAAAATCAATAGATTAGTAATCTTTTGATGTAAAACACTTTTTTGCCAAGCATAAGACTGAAAATACATTTTGTTGATGTGCTGTTGAGTAATGTTTTGAAACAAGACACATCACTGACCTATAGGATTAATTATTAGTACTATTTATTTTTTGTTTTATTTATTATCAGTTCTTTGGGTTGCCATACATCTGGTGCTGCTCAGATTGACTCAGGATAGCAAATGTGCAAAACTCAGTGCATGCTCTGTGGCTGAACAAGTATGGGAATGCAGTAGTTCACAAGAAAAAGGTAAAACCTTCTGCATATTGTTCAACATTATGTTATTCTAGAGAGATGTTTGTCAGGTCTGCAGAATCATTATACAAATACTCATTACTCTGTGGAATAACTGCTGTATTATTAAACAGGGTTTGGACTCCCTGTCCTTATTAAGAAAGGAAAGATTTGGTATTCTGCAACACTACTTCCCATTTCCTTGAACTTTGAGCCTCTTTTTGTTGCACATTTTTTTTTTTTTTTTTTTACTTTGAGGATTTAAGCTAATGTGTGGGTTAGGCAGCCTTGCAGGAGTCATTCCTCATTATTTTCCCATATAATTTTCTTGTACATATTGCAGAATATGATAACTTTAATACATGATGTTGTTTAGATGGGAGAAAGTTAGAAGTAAACTATGATAAAATCTACAACTGCACATTTCACACTA
>NW_028234443.1:13494063-13501563 GCF_977035675.1 Penaeus japonicus
GCAGAGCCTGACAAGAGAAAAACCTCAAACGATGCGATCATAAAACCAAGCAGAGCTTTATTAAAACGCAGAGTTGAGACTGTGGGTAATGCTGGTGTCCTATAACTCCCCAGAGAGGAAGCTAGAACCTCCCCCTCAGCCACGGGGTAATCTGGTATGAGCCACTAACGCACTCTGCATTGAGATCAAGAGGTACCGCCACAAGCCACATTGCAGCGTCATTTACAGGAATGTGAACACACGCGTTTCCTCCACCGAGGCCTCTCGAGTACTGGTGCTCGGCTGGTAAGACGTTGTGTCTGACACTATCCCAATGAGAACTGGAAAGCCTAGTGGCATTCTGGTCAACACGTTAAGATATCCATGCAGAGGTGTTTGTATAAACAGATGTTTTGTTTGTTTTCTTCATTTTCATCTCATCCTTGAAGATATCATAGCGATCTAGATATATAGTGAATGTTGCTACGATATCCCAAGGCTTCTCTACCTCGTCCACCCTAACGTAAATCTACCCAGATCATTCACACTTTACTACAAATATACTCTTTATATACTCAAGCATCTACTCATTCCCGCTCCCCATCACCAGAATCTAATAAAGTGTTCTCTGGGCCATGGGCAACCTACACGTAAATTTCGTGCTCAATCCATAAGGAACTTTTCGAGTAATCTCTGCAACAAACCACTTCATTAAAGAAAGAAAATAAGAAAAAAATATCGATAGATAAATGAAATCATAAACCTATAACATAATCTTTGTCATAGGTGATCATCGCACCTATATAAATGACTATAATGAGTACCACTTTATTACAACGTTTCATATACGTTCACTGAAGAAACAAATTACGAATCACACTATCCACGGATTTCAGTTCGGTAGAGTTCCAATATTGTTTTTTTCTTCTCTTTCGGAAATGAAGTAGGAATTTTACATTTACAGAATGCAAATAGCTGGCAAGAAAAGTTCGTTATTTTTTTTCCTTCTCTCCATCAGCATTTCCTATTTTCGAAGATAAATCGGCCAAAAGAGCAGCAGAGTTTTTTTTTCTTTTCTTTTCTTTTTTTCTATAACTCTTTCGTTCACATGTACCCTTGCATCCACACCAACTCGCAATACACACACACACACACACACACACACACACACACACCTTTCTATTTGTATGCACACAAAATCCTTCTCTTTGAGTGAGTATATATGTGGTTTGAATGTCTGTCTGCATGGAGGGCTACTGTATGTGCACATGTGTGCGACTATACCGCAAGTGTGTGCCTTTATGTCTACATTGATATGGGCTTTCGTGTCTGTATGCTGTGTGCTCTGTTAATTACCTAATATGACTATACACAAAATTAACATATAAATGAATAAATATCAAACATTGAAATGATGTATTTGTAAACAATACCAACGCTTAATTGTATATGTTATTAATTGATCTGTCTATGAATAAATAATTCGCTGCAAAAATCTACCTGTTAAATATAGAATCAACAAATACATAGACTTCTATATATGACATAGAGACAAGTAATGTCTCCAACTTTAACTAATGATAAACAATAAAGTAATGAAATCAAATGATACAGCATTAAAAACAACAACAATAGTATTCAGAAGTCCGTGCAGCGTTTTTTTTTTTTTTTTTTTTTTTTTTTTTGGGGGGGGGTCTTGCTATATTATTCTTTTATTCTTTAAGTATTGCGATTGTGCATCTTTCCATAACAACATTTTGGGGATATTTCTAGATGGGGGTGAACCTTCTCATATAATTATATCTTCTGTATATAATAAGCCGGAAAAGGAAAACGCAATTCGCATAATCCACTAAAAAATAATAATGATAAAAACGAACACAAACTTCAAAGGATAACGTAGAAAAGTACAATGGGAATTTTTGAAATTTGTTTTATTTTTCTCAGAAAAAAAAAGAATTTATTTTGTCCTTGTTATCACATATGAATATTCGCAAACAAATAAATGGAATATAATTTTTACAATCCGCTTCGTACTTTTGGGCGTAATTTGAATTTTAGATTGGATTTTTTTTTCCTAGAGGGAAAAAAATATGGCCAGAAAAAACGTAACAGAAAATTGTATATCCAGTTAGTTCATTTTCTAAAGCTTCTACTTTTCGTATCTCTAATATCCAAAAATCACAAAATGCTCAGATCTTTTATTTATGCAATGCTGCTTTCTTCACGAAGACATGACAATTTGTCTTCGCGTAAAGAAAGAAAAAGTTACCGATGTCATTTCGGGAACCGTTCTCTAGCGGGGGGAAAAATCGATATAGTTTCCCCAAAAACTATTGCGTCTTCCAGATTTTCTTTTTTTTTTCATATTTAGTGTGCTTTGATACTGCACTCTTTTTTTTTTTTTATTTTATTTTACGTCTGAAACAGGGAATGTAGGAGGAATTTCGCTTAAAAAAAGAAATAGAAAAGAAGAAAAGAGAAGAAAAGAAAAGAAAAAAAAAAAAATTTGCGCACCGTCCACCTCATTTTTCGTAAGAATTTGAGAAAAAAATGTGAATTAACGTCAATAAAATGCAAACAAAATAGAGAATGTTTTTTTTCTTCAAAATATATGTTTTAGTGTCTACAAAGCAGGGAAGACTATTATGATATGTTTTACGTGTAAATATTGAAGATAGAATAGAATTGATATTAAAAAAAAGTTTTTGCCCTTCCAGTGTTAGCACAATATTTGAAAAGGTTGGAGTTTATTCAGTGGAAATATACAGAAGATAAATGTATGTTATTTTCCTGTGAAGATTTTCCCGTTTATAAATGCACAATGTTAATTGAGCACACAAATGAGAAAAAGAAATCTGGAAAACAATAATTTTATGACGATTTTCTTGCGCCTCATAAAGCGCTCAAATCATCTAATATATTTCCGGTAGTTAGTGGCTAACGGTAATTCACATGATTTTGTAGACACTAATATTAACGTGTGTGCGTGTGCGTGTGTGTGCGTGTGCGTGTGCGTGTGTGTACACATACATACATACATATATATATATATATATATGTATATATATATTATGTTTATATATACATATACATATCTATGTAAAAAAAAAAAAAAAAAAAAAAAAAAAAAAAAAAAAAAAAAAAAAAAAAAAAAAAAAAAAATATATAATATATATATATATATATATATATATATATATATATATATATATATATATATATACACATACACACACACATCTACACACAAAGATATCAGTATCGAGGGATTCATGGTGACTATCCAGTTAACTACTACATACCTGCACATACAAACTACATCTATAAAGCGACCTAGTGTCATTATCGAAAAAAAATGAGACGTCACACAAGCAGGCCACTTTTGAACAGACAAACCGATCGTTGGCAACTCGCATCGGACCCCCTCCATTGGGGTGATCAGGCCAGCAAATGCTTTTAAGGGAATTGATATTTCGCGTGGCTTATAGGCAGTCGGATAATGACAGCAAATAGTATTGGTTTCGTTAGAATCTTCTGGAGTCGTTGGTAGTCTGGCCGTTAGGAAACTATTGCTTAATAATAGGGTGTTCCATTATTGGTATACGTTTAAAATTTCAGGTGTTAAGCCGAACGTTCCAATGGAAAGAAAGCGGTTTACATTTCGTTTTGTTACTTTTATTTGTTCATATAACTTATTCACGTTAATTGTTTCTTATTTTCTAGCTAGATAGAGATTGATTGTGAATTCTAGATAATGATAAATGTTATTAAAGTCTATCTTCCCATCTCTATATATAGATAGACTTTACAATACATACCTACCTATACAGGTAATTAGATTTCTTGGTTTGGTTACAAAACTATTTCCAAAGCACTAGATTGTCTTTTCTCAAAGGAATAATACATTCCACTACATCCTGGTTCACCACTTATTGTTATTCAGCGTTGTCAGTGTGTGAACCGCAAAATTTGATTCATATATACGTAATGCATTCCCTTTGTCAAGGCTGTCGTATTCGGAGATTCATCTGCTAGTCGGTAGAGTGACGTAGTGGTGACGTAGTCGGTAATACATGACGTCACAGTTGATATTTTGCAGATTACAGACGTTTGAGATTATTTACTCTTCATACGTCAAAAAAGAGAAAAATATAAAGTATTTTCAAAATTCATTTATTGACAATATTTTGATTTCACGAGACATTACTTTGCAGGCTTTACAGAGGAAGGAATGTCAGGCATTAGTTGCTCCATCAGTGCATTTTCTGTTCCCTCAGACAAACAAAGAAAACCGTAATAATGCTGACAACCAATCACTGCACTCTCAGAGAACTAAAGCCAATCGCAGTGCATTCGGTAAACAGAGAGTCTGAATTTCCTACAAAATCTGCAGTCGAAACTTGCGGATCACACTTGGGCAACGCTGATTGGCAGACTGAGGTGTAGAGGGGACTGCACGCTATTGGTGGATTCAAATTTTAAAACACTAACGGTTCAACCACGGTAATGGGTATTGAAGATGGCATGGAGAGAACAGGAAAATAGACTATCGTGCTTTGGATTTCGAGGACGCCGGCTTGTCGAATCGGTGAGGTCAACTCCTTTGAAAAGTTCTTGTGGGTGAATCGAGCATGAATTGGGTAAACAACTTTTAAATTGCTTTCCTCATTACCTTTTTAGGTTTGTTCGTGATCCAGCAAGCACTTTTTCAATTCGATAACTTCTAAATTTCATGCAGGACTTTTTTTTTTTTTTTTTTTTTTTCGAGAACTTTGATACAGGCAATGTGGCTCCCGCGCATGTCTGTATATATATATATATATATATATATATATATATATATATATATATATATATATATATATATATATATATATGTGTGTGTGTGTGTGTGTGTGTGTTATATGTATTACATATTACATATATATATGTATATATATACATACATATACAGTGTATACATACATACATATATATGTGTATATATATATTATATATATATGTATATATATATACATATATATTTTTCTTACTTTAATGCCAGTCAAGATGCACTTCATGATTAAACTTCATATACCAACTGATTTTCCAATCCTTTACATCATTCCCATACATACACATGCACAAATGTATCCGATATGAACTTTTGCAGACCTTGCAAGAGTAACTCAAAAACACGCCATGCCAATCAATACCACAACATTATGAAGCCACGTAATATTGAAACACAAGGCACAGAATAATTAACAAAGCAATCTTAATCATAATCCACACGTGTTATTTGCCATCCGTCTATCAGAAAATACATCAAAGGGAATATTATCATTGCAATCCATCTATGCAATTGATACTTCCTTCCAAGCAATTGTCGGGGAAATTGAGGTATTGATAACCCATTGCTGAGAACCGGACTTTTGCTCGGTGGTTCACACGATACTATAGCTAATTAATAAAATTAGTGGTCTTGCCGATGGGTAATTGCTAGGCTTGATTAGATTTACAAAACTAATCAACTGTAATAACATGGCGGTGAAAGGTAAACGTAATTAGCCTGTTTTAAACTAATTTTGATAGGTTTAACATAGGATAAAACGGTAATTATACCTGTAATTTACTAAGGATAATTAATTAGTAATGATTATCATGATTATTACTACTATTATTATTTATATTATTATTATCATTATCCTTATTATCAATATCATAGTGATAATATTAATGATCACTATAACAGTGGTAATAATGAAAGTATCAATAATAGTGATGATAATATTGCAAACTTCTATGATGATAATGATAATAATAATAATGATTATAGTGATTATAATAATGATGATAATAATGTTTATGATAATTATAGTAATAATAATAATGGGAATGATGAAATGATAATGCTTTTAATTATACTAATGATAATAATGATTATTATTGATATTACTACTATTTCTCATTATAATTATCAGTTCTTATTATTATCAAGATGATAAAATTGTTATGATGATTGTATTATAATTATTATCATAGTTATTTTTTCTATCATTACTACTACTACTACTATTGCTATCTTTGTCATTATCTGTCTTTTTTATCAATAACATTATCATTATTGTTATAATGACTATTATTGTAAATATTATCATCATTATTATCACTGTTATCATTATAATTAATACTATTATATTTTCAATGTTATCATCATCATTGTTATCATTATCATACAAATTATTATTATCATTATTGTCATCATTATCATAGAAATCATCATTACTATCATTATTGTTATCATTATCATACAAATCATCATTATTATCATTATTGCTATAATTTACATAGATATTACTATTATTATTATTACTTCCGTCAACAGGGGAGGTTGTGCTTTGAGACACAGTTGTTCCTCTGACTATTAGTGTATTAGCTTTTCGGTTAATTGGTTTGTCACCAAAATTACATAAAAAACTACAAACAGATTGTCACGTGTCACCAAAATTACATAAAAAACTACGAACAGATTGTCACGTGTCACCAAAATTACATAAAAAACTACGAACAGATTGTCACGTGTCACCAAAATTACATAAAAAACTACGAACAGATTGTCACGGTTGCCTATAGACCAGGAACCAGTTGATTATAATATTGATGGTGATTCGTGGTAGATTAAGAATAATGGGTTTTGGAAGAGGTTTGCGCTCTATTGTCGTTTTCTAGCAATCTTTAACATTATCAAATTGCGTTGGAACTTACAGATGTTTATATGGCCGCATGTGTGTGATTGTAGGTGTATATCTATGTAGGTTTTGCATGTGTCTAAAATGTATGAAATCGTACATACATACGTTCAAAATAATGCCAAATATATTCCTCATTTCAGGGAAAAGATGACATTGACGAAGCAACGAGTCTAGCATAAAAGAGAAATCCTATTCATTTTTCTGTTGTCAAGGGAATCTTATTTGATTTCATCAGAAGATCCGCGAAAGCCTTTATGGATTTGCCTAAGATCCCCTTGAAAATATCCTTTTATCCTTTTATCACAGAAATCCCGCAGTTAAGATGCTTTCGTTGCGCTTTTTTTTCTTCTTTGTTAGAGATTCGCGAATTCTGGCTTTGGGTTTTGGTTCTCTTATTTGCGCTGTTGGGTGTATTGTATACATATTGTATATATGAATATACTGTGTATATATGCATATATATATATATACATATATATATATATATATATATATATATATATATATATATATATATATATATATATATATATATATATATATATATATATATATATATATATATATATATATATATACATATACATACATATACATATATATATGTAATATATATATATACATATATATATATATATAATATATATATATATATATATATATATATATATATATATATATATGTATATATATGTACAAAGAAGTAGAAGATAACGCTACAGACTGTTGTTGATATCAAATCTACTTTATATCATTAGAAGTAGAGCTAATAATGATAATGAAG
>NW_028234443.1:13509063-13511563 GCF_977035675.1 Penaeus japonicus
CCATTCTGAACGTAAAGCATTCTAAGTTATTATACATATATCTACCTCTGTTTATTGATTTATATAACACATACACACACGCACACGAATACATATGCATGTATATATATGTATATATATGTATATATATACATACATATATATATATATATATATATATATATATATATATATGCATATATCTATATATGTATACATATGCATGCATATATAAGCACATATATGTTGCCATATCTCTCTCCCTCCTCTCTCTTTATATATATATATATATATATATATATATATATATATATATATATATATATATATATATATATATGTAAATACACATACATACATATATATATTCACACACATATGATTGTGTGTATGAATAAACGAAGAGACGAGGGAAGGATCCCGTGTGTGCTGAAGGCCTTTTTGATTGATTGCTTCTTTAGTGCTTCCTATACATAGGATACCGAGTGGTCAGATTTGCAATAGCTTTCACTTTGGGTAATTTGTGGCTCCCCGGTGGGTGTTTATGTTAAGTGGATTGTATTAGCGCCTTTTATTATCAATTCCTTTGTCGAAAAGATACGCCTCATTGTTACTTAGGACCGTTTAATCAGGTGGCCATCGGTGGTAACATGAAAAAGGAGGCGTTCCTGTTTTCAAAGACTCCGAGGGCGCTACGGCAGTGGTCTTCAAGCTTTTTTCATTGCGACCCGGTTAGGTTTCATGTATTAGTCTCACGCTCCTATTTTGTAGCATTGCACACTAGTCACTACTTTTAACGCTTTTCTTTATCCAGTGTGATAACTTTTTTTTTTTTTTTTGTTACTTACCATATTTACTGATACGTACTTTTAAATTTTATACTTGTTCTTTATTTCTTCACTTCACTTTATCATACTTTTTTTTTAGTAAGACGCAGTGACCCACTGACCAATAGCTCGGAACCCACAACAGGGTCGCGACCCGTGCTTTGAAGAACTCTACACTTTGGTTCTGGCTGATTCATTTTTCTTTGAGTCCACGTTCTGCATCTCCCCTGGGCACCTTTTCGCAGCCACTCCAACGTCTACGGGTTGAGAGGTCAGGTCAGGTGAAGTCTAGCCTCTTGTGTCTGAAGATATCGCCGATTTTTTTCCATGCTGCGATAGGGGTCTTGAGTGCGCAGCCTACAGACCCTCCAGGTAGCTCAGTCATGTTCGAGTGCGGAATGATCCGTCTCTGAGGGCCTCTTTTCAGTGGGTCGCCTCCCCTTGGTCTGCTCATTATCCTTGTATCTTAGGAGGGCGAACAAACCCCAAGGATAATGGAGGCTCTGGAAGACGTTGTTAGTGTGTCGAATTTCCTCCTCCACGTAAATGAAGTGTTCTTTGTGGATTTTATATGTAAGGAGATCAACGGTCCGTCGAACCTCCTGCAGATCATGGTGTTATGGTATGTTAAGTTCGGTCTTATTCCTTATCTAGGCTGATCTTTATGGTGGAGTGTATATTGCTCAGCCGTCGGCAGAGTTCCTGTTGCTAACTTTAGTCTAGTGAGATTTGCGAAGGCATTTGCGAGCCTTATTTATTTGTGTCTCAACCTTTTTCATCTGTTTAGATCTGTCTTAACTAATTATCATTACTGACGGCATACCGCAGTGGACGGATGGCCTGCAGGCGCTCCAGCATCCACATGGTTAGTGACGGGCACAATTTTCTCGCTGAGGAAGCACGTATGCTCACACTTCTTCAGGTAGTGCAACACGGTGGCATCCGGAGGGCCACGATGCTCAAAACAGCGGCAAGCGCAATGGTGCCTTAGATCGGCTATATTCTGAGGTAACCTATTACTTATAGCGATGCATAGAATGCCAGTATTTCATTGCCTATAGTGTACGAACACCATCTGGCCGAGAGGGAAAGTCTAGCTTCCTGCACGTGGAGCTGCAAGGCACTGGCCCATCTTGCAAGTGCCATTCTTCATCTCAACAGCTCCCGGCTTGGTGGAATGACAGCACATTCAGGGGCAGTCCCCTATCAAGTCACCTTGGTCTGTCAGCCACAGCAATTTCTCTAGATCCGATGTGGCCGGGAACCCACATAAACCACTTCATCCACATGACAGAGCAACGCTGCGCTGCCTCCTTAAATGTGATGAAGACGCATCATTTCCTGCATACTGACCCACTGCAAGCACAGTCAAATACTCTATTCCTCTGGACTCCTGTTTGATTTATCACTATTATTATCATCATTGTTATTATCTTTAGTACTGCTATTAAATGGTAATCACGTTTTTATTATTAATATTGTAATAATCATTATCATTATAATTTATATTATCATCATTATTATCATCATTATTGATATCATTATTATTATTATCATTATCATCATTGGTTTCATTATTATCATTACTAATATATTATTATCATCATCATTACTTTCTTTTTTCCAAGGCGAAGATAAACTTGACAGGTTAGTGATGATTTGATAATTAAAAGGTGAATGATGATTATAATTTG
>NW_028234443.1:13541563-13544063 GCF_977035675.1 Penaeus japonicus
GATAGTGATAAATATAACAACAAAAAACAGTAATAATAACAAAGGTAAATCATAACAATGATAATAATGATGATAAAAGTAGTATCGACGATAATAATGATGATAACAATAATCAGAGTAATAAAGATACTATTAACAACAAAAATAATAGTAACAATAACAAAACAATAACAACGATAATAAAAACAACAAGAGCAATAACAAAGATAATAACAATAAAGACATAAAACAACAGAATAAAAAAGATGATGACAATGATGTTGAATGACAACATGAACAATGGTTCCAGGGTTCCAGCGACAGCAATTATAAAAACAATACATGCAATAGTGATCATCATCATCATCATAGTGCCAATATCGGTCGGCACTGAAAACCATAATTTAAAGATAATCTACGACTCATTATCATTAATATCATAGCACAATGCTATGAATAGGCACACCATAAATAATTAGCAAACACGAGTACATGCCAGTCACAGGCATGATAAAAAATGATTTTAATATACCAGGGTAGCGAGAGGGTAAACATGAGCAGAGTGAGTGAGAGAAAGAGAGAGAGAGAGAGAAAGAGAAAGGTAGATAAATAGATAGAGAGAGACAGAGAGAGAAAGAAAGAAAGATAGAGAGAGAGAGAAAAAGATAGATAGATAGATAGATAGAGAGGGAAAGAGAGAAAGAGAATGAAAGAGAGAGAGAGAGAGAGAGAGAGAGAGAGAGAGAGAGAGAGAGAGAGAGAGAGAGAGAGAGAGAGAGAGAGAGAGAGAGAGAGAGAGAGAGAGAGAGAGAGAGAGAGAGAGGTAGATAAATAGATAGATAGATAGATAGAGAGAGAGAGAGAGAAAGATAGAGAAAGAGAAAGAAAGAAAGATAGATAGAGAAAGAGAGAGAGAGAGAGAGAGAGAGAGAGAGAGAGAGAGAGAGAGAGAGAGAGAGAGAGAGAGAGAGAGAAAGGTAGATAAATAGATAGATAGATAGATAGATAGAGAGAAAGATAGAGAAAGAGAAAGAAAGAAAGATAGATAGAGAAAGAGAGAGAGAGAGAAAGAGAGAGAGAGAGAGAGAGAGAGAGAGAGAGAGAGAGAGAGAGAGATAGAGAGAGAGAGAGAGAGAGAGAGAGAGAGAGAGAGAGAGAGAGATAGATATAGAAGAGAAGAAAGATATATATATATATATATATATATATATATATATAGAGAGAGAGAGAGAGAGAGAGAGAGAAGAGAGAGAGAGAGAGAGAGAGAGAGAGAGAGAGAGAGAGAGAGAGAGAGAGAGAGAGAGAGAGAGAGAGAGAGAGAGAGAGAGAGAGGAAAAGAGAGAGATAGAGAGAGAGATAGAGAGAGAGGAAAAGAGAAAGAGCATGAGAGAGAGAAAGAAATGATTTGATAATGAGAGGTAAACATTTACCTTCCAACATCTCGTCCTCCTTTCTCCCTCTCGCTTTCGCTAACCTTTACATCGAAAATGCAAAAACTAATTTTCTTACTTGCGGAATCGTCGAGGACATTTCGGATGCAATTCCTCGGCCATTTCAGCTTGTGAGAAGTGGAAATCAAGTTGCAAGACGAGATCAGTGATGGTTCTCTTATACATAGGAAATTGGGTTCGAGGGGTAGGAGAGACCACATGCGTATACGCATACACACACACACGCACACATACATACATACATACATACACACACATACATACATGCACACACACATATGCAAACACACACACACATACATACACACACACACACACAGACACACACACACCAACAGACAAATAAACGATAAAATTAATAAATAACATTTATCCCGTAATGATTAATCAAGTAAACAGCAACAGCAAAAAAGTACATTGATAACCTATAATGGCAAAGCAAACACGCACACACAGCGAATGCCGAACCTCCACTTGCAAATATGCGAAGGATTGCACGTGATTTCAATTCTGAAATTGATTCCGGAAAAAAGTCCTTGGTAAACCATCATCTTCGTCATAAATCCTTACGTTTGTCAGTGGGTAAATATCTCGGTTAAATAGACAATGTTCGTTTGTATGTATGAATGTATGTGTGTGTAGGATCTATCCTTTTGTGTCTTTGTATTTGTGTATTTGTTTATATTTATCTATAACCGTATCTATCGATTTATCTATCCAACTGTGTATAGCAAATTATCTATCCATTTACCTCTCTCTTTCACTCCATCTCTTTTTATCGTCCTCTCTCTCTCTATTTCTTTCTATCCCCCTTTCTCTCTTCTTTACCCAATCCCCTCTCTCTCTTTCTCTTTCCATCTCTCTCTCTCTCTCTCTTCGTCTCCTCTGCATGTGTAAGGGCGTGTGTTTTATAAAGGTAAAAAAGAAAACGCAACTCATTTCACTATAGCCTAATCTGGAATTGAAAAGCAAGTGTAATTCTCCTTTATTGGCCATGTGTGTGTGTGTGTGTGTGTGTGTGTGTGTGTGTGTGTGTGTGTGTGTGTGTGTGTGTGTGTGTGTGTGTGTGT
>NW_028234443.1:13561563-13564063 GCF_977035675.1 Penaeus japonicus
CGCACCTTTTTTTTGTTTTTGGTAATGCCATTAAACGGATTACAAAAAGCCCTCACTGGGCTACAACAGTTGACATATAAAAGCCATGGACCGTAAGTGGCACTTTCATCTAGATATATTTTTTTGGGGGGGGGCTGACCGATTCCGATATACCGATAATTTTAGATACACACACACACACACATGTACCACGCAAATCACCCTCGTGGAATAAACGGAAAACAGAAAGACCTCTTATCATCAACTCCGGTTAAAATTCCTCCCCGTTGTCAAAAATTCCCAATCTATTATAAACCAAAAGAAAAGATTCAATTCCTCTTCTTCAGTTCGCTTCTATGGCTTCCAACCCTAATTGTATTGAATCTTTAAAACGCACCTTTTTTTGTTTTTATGGGTAATGCCATTAAACGGATTACAAAAAGCCCTCACTGGGCTACACCAGTTGACATATAAAAGCCAGGACCTCGTAAGTGGCACTTTCCTAGATAAAATTTTTTTGGGGGGGGCTTGACCGATATAACGATTTAAATAGATAATGAATAATGAATTATTGAATTAATATATGAATATATATTATATATATATATATATATATATATATATATATATTTTTTAAATATATATATATATATATATATGCACACACACAAACATACCACACACAGCACACACACACACACACCACTCACAACCACACAAATATGCCGAACACACACACATACACACACATACACACACACACACACCACACACCCACACCACACCCATATATATATTATATATATAATATTATATATATACTATATATATACATACATATAAATGATATATGTATATATATGTCTATTTATCTCCATATAGATATGTTTATATAAGTATCTTTATAATATCGCTATATATATATATATATATAACTTATATATATATATAATATATAATAATTATATATACATATATGATATATATCATACATATAAATATATGCATATATATATTATATATATATATATAATAATTTACATATATATATATATAATATATATATATATATATATATATATAAATATATATATATATATCTAATATATACATACATACATATATATGCATACATATATAAAATATATATATTATTATAATATAATATATTATATATAATATATATATATATACCTATATATATATAATATATATTACTATACTATACATATAGTATATATATATATATATATATATGTAATTGCAACATCTTTTTTTTTTTTATAAGCAAAGGTACATTTGGCAGGTTGGTCATGATTAATGGCAGATTGACAGGTCAGTGAGAATTATTATTTGAAAATTAGCAGGTTGGTGATGAGAAATATTTGAAAATCCAATATTATTATTTGGACAAGTTGCAATCAGTCAATCACATATCAACCAAGCCTTACTACCAGTATGGAATGCGTCATACTGGTAACACTGTCAGTACCATTAACATCATCACTGTTATGGTCACCATCATGTAATTCAACACTTCCGTCACCATAGTCATTGTAGCGATAATGACATCTGCATAATATAATACACGGCTACGTTATGAATTCGCAAATGGACTGTTCCGGAATAAATTTATTAGCTTTTATCTGTATAAATAAAGTTTATTATACACTATGTATAATAATTCCTAAACTAAAATTCAACTCTGAATGTTTCTTGGTCTTTCGTGTTTACGTCAGGACGAGTTTACCTATTTATCTGTCTGTCTCTATCTATCTATCTATATATCTATATGTGACTCCTTGCATCAGTACCCCAACCGCAGGGGGGGGGGGGGTCGCCATGGCAACCTCTAATCGCTTCACAGTGCGTGGCAAACTGACAGCCTTGTATCACTGTAGGACATTTTCAAATCTGAGACGGCTGATGCAGCCCAGGAGTCCATCTGTAAATGCCAAGAAGCAAGACAGAACATGGGCATTTCCACGCAGGAGATGTTAGAGGCCGCGCATGCATGTCCTGTGTCACGTTTCGATCGAGACCGAGATATGCATCGTCCCTGGCGCATTGAATTCAGACACTATATAGGAGGGACAAGGAACGGCATACAAGGAATCCTCCTCAGGAGGTTCAAGGCCATTTCCTAGTAACATTCGTCCTGCCTACCAAGCCCTCAAAACCTTCCTCACAAAATACTCCAATTTACTCAGTAGGTGGACAGAGCTACTCAAATGTGAGAGCACTGGCCTGAATATTCTCCCTCAATGCTCGCTCCTCCTATGAGGAAGAATCCTTCTACCCTGACAAAAGTGAGGGAGGCGATCTCTAAACTGGAAGGGTCATTATGGCATCCTTGCTGAAGTTTGGTGGTGATTCCGTGACTCTGGATTGCATGCTGTCCAGGTTGCCTTTTTTTCTCGGACTTGTTGAGAATATATGATAATGCATAAGTTAGGCAGGGTATTCCTTGCAACAAATCTTTTCGACACGTAAATGGACTGGGTAACAATATGGGTTGTCA
>NW_028234443.1:13681563-13683416 GCF_977035675.1 Penaeus japonicus
TCATTCTCTATCTATCTATCTATCCTTCTCTCTCTCTCTCTCTCTCTCTCTCTCTCTCTCTCTCTCTCTCTGTCTCTCTTTCTCTCTCTCTTTCTCTCCCAATGTAAAATGCAAAATTTATTATTTACAATTTGATATCATGTAATTCAGCAACTGTTTTATCAGGTCGAAACGATGTCTTTCATTGTGGAGTGAATCATCCTCATTTACACAATAGCACGTGTGTATTCAATCAAAAACCTTCTTTATAAATGTACATGTTTGAATATATGTACATGAATACACATAAAAGAAAATGATAACTCGAGGGTGAAAGACCGAGAGTTCGAGAAAAATACAATCTTCAAATACATGTTAGCTCAACGATGCATTTGAAAAAAAAAAAAAAAAAAAAAAAAAAAACTAGACTAAAACAACCTATCTATCTTTAAAAAAATGAGTGTCAAAAAATAAAAATAAAAAAGCTATATCAAATATTTTTAGACGAAGGAAAATGGCAGCTGTCGACTCACTTTCGGAATCAAAATCACACCTTATCAAACCACAATTTCTTTTTTCTTAATCGTGCTTTAATAATATGCATCAGACCAGGAAAAGCTTTTGTACATGTACGGTAACTTTTAAATCTTATAGGGCATTCTAACTAAAAATGATAATCAAGAAACATTGATAGTAAGGATAGTAACAAAAATAATGATGACGATGATAATTAACAATACAACTACTAATAAAAATACTGCCACTACTACTAATGGTGATAATGAAGATGGTAGTAAAAAACGATAATGAAAAAGATAACGATAAGTATATAATAGAAATATGATAACTAATTGTTATCACAATAAAACTAAGTATCTGATTACATCAGTAATTGAATATTCGATGAATATATGAATTTCTTCACTACATTATAAATAATATATATAGATATCATAGATACATAGATATATAATATATATATATATATACCATATATATATATAATAATATATATATAAATATAAATATAAATTATATATATATATATACACAAATATATGAATATATATATAAATATATATATATATATATATATATATAAATATATATAGATATATATACATACATATATACATATATATCTATACAGATATATATCATATCTATATATATATATATATAGATAATATGCTATATATATATATATATATATATATATATATATATAGATATTAAATACTATACATACATATATATTATAAATATAGATTATAAAATATATACATAATAATATAAATATATATTATATATATATATATATACATCTATATATATATATATAGATCTCTATATCTATATATATATATAAAGATATATATAGATATAACAACCACACACACACACACACACACACACACACACACACGACACACACACACACACACACACACACACACATATATATACCATATATATATATATATATATATATAATAATAAATAAATAAATATATCTATGTATATATACAAATATTAGATATACATATATATATATTATATATACAATATATTTTTTAAATATATATATATATATAATATATAATAATTATATATATATATATACATATATACATACATACTATACATCTTATATATATATATATATATATTATATATATATATATATATATATTATAATATATATAGAATATATATTAAGATAGATATGTATATATATAACATATATATGTATAATATATATAATAATATATATATATAGATTTATAATATAATATATATATATATATATATATATATATATAAATAGTCATATATATATATATATATATATACATAGACATAGAAGGCCTTTT
>NW_028234443.1:13693577-13696077 GCF_977035675.1 Penaeus japonicus
TTGGAAAATAAATACTCAACTGCTTGCTTTCAGTTTTCATAAAATGGCTATCTAGAAATTTAGAATTCCTTAAAACACCTTCAAATCTCTACAGTATTTTCAACAGGGCGCATTCTTTCTGATGTTTTTTTTTTTTTTTTTTTTTTTCTTCTTCTTCTTCTTCTTCTTCTTCTTTTTACATTGTCATTCAAACAAATGTTTCTTAATAGTTTACTCATGTTTCCCATGATGTTGTCGTTGCTATTATCATTATAATCATCATCAACATTATTGATATTTTGTTGTTGGAACTCTTACTCGCATCGTCATTACAATTGTTATCATTACTATAACCATTACTATCACTATCACCATAAACTATCATTACAATAAAGATTTTTTCCCCTTTGACTTCTTTATGTTGAGAGGTAGCGGGGGACACCTGTTAGTGCATACCTCTTGCATGACGTCACGTCTCTTTCCACGGCAGACATCGATTGACCTCATGGTGACCTCTGAGGTAAGGATTACTGGAAAAGGATGAGGCAGGTGAGTTGAGAATCCTCAGGCAATCCTCTCTACTCTTCTAGTCACGAGTTTTCTACATGTTTAGTCTATATTTTTTTATCAAAAATGATTTTTTATATTCGAAAATACGTGTGATAAAAATTATATACATATCAAATACATCAATATCATGTATGATTTGACCCAGGATGTGTCTCTTCGGTCTGTTTACATAGGGATTAATGGGCATTTCAAAATATGGAATGAATGCAATTGCAATATATCACACTCATAGTTCAAGCGTATCATATACGTCACGAAATCTAACAGGATTGTGTTGTTATTTTGTCAAACAGAGGCATGTACGTCATCTGCAAAATAAGATTGATTCTTTAGATATTCTTGAACTTATTAAAAGCATTTGAATATAAACATAATTTGCAACTGATTACCACAACATAACTTTTGCCTCATTCGCCAAAAAAAAAAAAAACAAAAAAAAAAAAAAAAAAAAAAAAAAATAAAAATTATATTAAAAAAAAAACTAGTAGCATGAAAAGGCACCGTAATCTTATCTCTACTCACTTACCAATACGCATGATCGTTTCTGTCTATTACGTATGCGAAATCTTTTATTCTTACCTTTTTTTCCCTTCAACACAACGGTTTTCAACCCCGCGTGCAGATACTACTCAACATCTAAATTCATAATTGGTCCAGCAAGAAGCTGATAGATTTGGAACACGATACTCTCGACAGACAATGAATAATATAGACGAAAAAATTAATCTTTCCATTCAAACGTACCCACATGTTCTGTTTTACAACGGGGCAGTGAAGATGGGTCTTATTTACCTTTATCGTTTTTTTGTTTTTTTTTTTCTTTTTTTTTAATAATTCAACAGTTTTTTTTTTTGTGAAACTAGGAAATATTGAGGAGACAGTAAAAGAAAAAAAAACAATTTAATACATATTCGTTTGGAATCAAGAAAAAAAAATCTAAAGTTCCATGTTCTTGCCTTTAGTTCAGTCATTCATCCGGAAAACTCTATCGCCTTTGTTCATGCTATATTTAAATGTCCTGATTGATGGGATTTTTCGTTAGCTTCTGCAAGGAGTGTTGATATAAAATTATCTATTCATTCTAATGATATCCTTGATTAGCAGAATTTACTAGGCTGTTGGGGAGGTTTCCTCTTGCTTTATCATTGCAGAGGGCAGTACCAATGAAAGGACAATAAAGATGTGATATATCACTTTCAAACGTGTCAAACTGTGTCAGCTTACCATCTGAAATCTTTATCAATCCTTCTTCAATTGAATATCAGGAAATCACAATTATCTATTTAACTTTTCTCTCTGGGAAAAAAATAATCGTGTTCATTTCTACTTTCATTTACCCTTTTGGTTAAATGAGATAACCATCATCATTATCCTCATTATCACATAATCATCATTATCATCTATTTAATGCTTCTGTTTCGTTATCATCGTATTTTATAATCTTATTAATATCATTTACTATTATATCTATCATCATTATTGTTATAACATTATTCGTATAATTATTTTCTTTCGTCACTATTATCATCATAATTATTTTTTTTATTATTAGCATTAACTTATTAGTATCAGTATTACTATTATAATTTACCATCATATTATTATCGCTATTATTAATACTGAATACTATTATAATAGTGTTATTTCATGATGCTCATTAATTTCTTTAACTGATAATATATCATTATATCATTTTAATCATTAGTATCGTCACTCATTATTATCATTATTATTATCTTTACCCATCACATCATAGGAAATTATTATAACATTAACTATTTATTGTTCATTTATTTCTATATGGAGTGCTGGTGATTAAGAATGAATAAAGTTCTTACATAAAATATATATCCAATCAAACTTCCGGGTCTTCATCGGTGATTCATCGTGTATAATTTTGAATATTATTACATTTTAAATCTTCTATTTATACTTTCATTTCATCTATACT
>NW_028234443.1:13701077-13713577 GCF_977035675.1 Penaeus japonicus
TCTCTCTCTCTCTCTCCTCTCTCTCCTCTCGTCTATCCCTCCTTCCTTCTCTATACTCTCCTCCCTATCTCTCCATCTCTATACTCTCTCTTATACTCTCTCTCTCTCTCTCTCTCTTCCTCTCTCTCCTCTCTCTCTCTACTACTTATTCTCTATCTCTCTCCCTCTTTCTATCTCTCTCCCTCTATTCTCTTCCTCTATCTCTATCTATCTCTCTCTCTCGCTCTCTCTCTCTCTATTTCATTCTATCTCTCTCTCCTCTCTCTCTCCTCCTCTCTATCTCTCGACTCTTATCTCTTATCTCTCTCTCTCTCTTCTCTCTCTATCTTCTTGTCTGTGCAGGAAAAATAATTCCTCGGGTAGGATCTAGCCATCCTCACAACCTACCTGACACAAGTCTTGCCCGAACCTTCACATCCTTTCCAATCTCTGAATTGATTATGCTCTTATTACTTATGAGGGCATCGATTTCCTGGCGGCTTGACTCATTCTCTATAACTTACACCCTTCATCTTGAGTATTTCGGTATAAAATATTTCATGCATTTTATATTTTCCGTTTTTTATACATATAATACATATATTGAAAACCTCACATATCTTTCGTTCTCTCTCTCGTTTCTATCTCTCACTCTCTTCTCTCTCTCTCTCTTCTCTTCTACATCTATATTTCTATATATATATATTAAATAATCTCTATATATATATATTATATATGGATATGTATATTCTATCATATATAAATATATATATATATATTATATATATATATGTATATACTATAATAAATATATTCTATATCTATATTATTCATTTTATGCAACATACGAATTGCATATTATATATATAAAAAGACGATTTATATACTACTATATATATACTATCTATCTACTATCATATATATATCAATATATGCTATATCTATAATATAAATAGTAAATATATTTCAAATAAATTATATATATATATATACTTTTTATATATATATATGTAAATATAATAAGAATAACATGTAAGTATATTATATATATTATATATATATTATAATATACTTAATATATATATTTATATAAATAAATATATATATTATATATCTATTTATAACTATTCAAACATTATATAAATATTATTTTATATATATATATGTTATATATATATATATATATATGTTACTATATAACTATATAATATCTATATATTCTATCATAACTATATATACAAAATATATACATATGAAAATACATGTGTTATGTGGCCTATGTGCATTAAATAATAAACGAAACCGATAGAAAGGAGATAGAGGAGAGAGAGAGAGACGAGAGAGAGAGAGAGAGAAGAGGAGAGGAGTCTGTCGAAAGGCGAAACGAAGAGAAAAGAATGAGAGAAAGTAAAAAGGAGAAAAAAGATTAGAAAACAAAGAAAATATCACATTATCACTCTCTCTCTTCTACTCTCTTCGTCACTGACAAAACAGTCTAGAGGAGATATATTATTATATAACAGAGAGAGGGGCCGAGATGCGAGAGATAACAATAGAGAATATGAGAGAGGAATCGCGGAGGTCTAATGACGAGACAGAGAAATAGAGAGAAATAATAAGAGAACGCGAAAAAGAGAGGAAGAAAAAGAGAGAGAACGACGGAGGAAAGAGACAACCATAGAGAAAGTAAAGAAAATATCACTCTCACTTTCTCAATTCTATTCTCTTCGTCCTGACAAACAGACTAGAGAGAGAAAGAGAAAGATATTTATATATAGAGAGAGAGGGGAAGAGAGCGAGAGAGGAAGAGAGATAAAAAGAGAGAGAAAGTAAGAAATACTGAGAGAAAGAATAGGAGAACGAGAAGAGAGAGAGAAAATGAATGACAGAAAGAAAAAGAGAAACAGAGAGAAAACAAAGAATATATAACTCTCACTTTCCCAATTCTACTCTCTTCGTCCTGAACGCCATCCAACCCCCACCCCCACCCCCACCCCACACACATCCACACCCCACCCCCACACACACACACACCCCACCCCCACCCCCTTATCCCCACTCCTTCAAATAAACCAAAAAAAAAAAAAAAAGTTAAAGTTTTCCACCTACTTACAGGACGTTCGAATGACACATGGCAACCTGCACCCTGTAGAAAATTATGCCATCGCTTTCAGGAAACAAAATTGAGATATCAATTACTCCCGTAATCGTTACAGTGTTGTAAATCCATTGGGGGGGGGGGAGCGGGGGAGTGGAGTAGGGGGAAAGGAAGGGTAGGGGGGAGAGGAAAGGACAGAGAGGGAGGGAAAGGTGAGGTGAGAGGGAATAGGGGGAGGAGGTGGAAGGGGAGAGAGTAGGGGGAAGGAGAAGAGGGAAGGGAAAGGTGGGGGGGGGGGGCAGAGAATGGGGGAATGGGTAGAAGGAAGAAAGAGGCGGAGAAGGGAAAAGGGTAGGAGGGGGAGAAAGGGAAGAGGGAAGGGGGAGAGAAATTGAGCGGCGAAAGATGAGGAGAGGAAGAGGGGAGGAGGGGAGAAGGGGAGAAAGTGAGGGGGGAAGGTGGGGGGAGAAGGAAAGGTGAGAGGAAGAGGAGTGACAGGACAGGACAGGAGAGGAAGAGGAAGGTGAGAGGAAAAAAAGAAAGAGAAGAGTAGAGGGGAAGGAGGGGAGAATAGGAAAAAGAGGAAGGAAGGAGAGGTAGACGGAAGAGATATGGGAAAGCAAGGGGAAGAGGAGTCGAGGCGAGAGGAAAAAGGAGGAGAAGTGAGACGGAAGGGGAAACAGAGGAACACAAGAGATAAGGAAAGCTAAAGAAGGAAATAACAAAGGGAAGAAAGATAAATGGAAGGAGAGAAATAAGAAGATAAGACAGAGAGTGAGCGAAGATAGAGAGAGAGAGAGAGAGACACAGAGAGAGAGAGAGAGAGAGAGAGAGAGTGAGGAGAGAGCGACGAGGGAGGAGAGAGAGAGAGAGAGAGAGGAGAGAGGAAAGCGAAAGAAGGGAAAGAGAGGAGAGAGAAGATATAGAAAGAAAGAGAGGAGAGAGGAGATAAAGAGAGAAAGAGAGGAGAGAGGAGATATAGAGAGAAAGAGAGGAGAGATAAAGAAAGAAATAGAAGGTTGATAAAGACCTCACACGAGAAGAATGCGAGAGTAGAATGTAAAGAGGAACTTGCAACTTGCGTCCGCCTTAACGAGATAAGTTCCTACAGTGTGTCTATATCCGCTTTTCTAATCTCGGCCGAAAGGAGACACTATTATGATGATTGAAGATGATATTTTCTTTTTTTCTTCTCCTGCTTCTCCTTTTCTTTCTTTCTTTCCTTTTCTCTCTCTCTATCTCTTCCCTCTCTTTGTCCATTACTCTCTTTCTCACTTACTTTCTTTCTCTTTCTTTTTATATCTTTCTATTTGTTTTTTTTTCTCACTCTCTCTCTTTATCTGTTTATATTTCTATTTATCACTTTTTACTCAAACTTTTCTTTAAAAACTTTTTAATATTTCCCATTTAAACAAAATTTTTAAACTTAAAATTTCATCTTTTGCCCCTTTTACTTCTCTGGTAATTTAAAATTTAAAAAAAATTCAAAATCCCTTTAAAAATTTTTCTCTACCTTTTCTTTTTTTCTTTTTTTTTCCCTTTTTTTCTCTCCTTTTTTCTTCTCCCCCCCCTCCTCCTTTTCTCTCTCTCTCACTCTCTCCCCCTCTCTCTCTCTCTCTTTCCCCTCCTTTCCCTCTCTTCTCCCCGCTCTCTCTCTCTCTCTCTCTCTCTCTCTCTCTCTCTCTCTCTCTCTCTCTCTCTCTCTCTCTCTCTCTCTCTCTCTCTTTCTCTTTCTCTCTCTCTCTCCTTCATTCAACCTTGCAATTGAAATGCGTTATATTTCTTATCTATTTAAATAGCATATTTTTTCTTAAAACAATATTCAAAATCAGGGGTAAAACTGATTACAAAGGAATTATCTTTTTATTGCAAAAGAATATAATGCTATATTCACGATGCCATTAATCATGTAAGTTTGGGAAGATGTGACAAGATTATTCTTGCATGTTTTCTCAGGGACCGCTTGCAGCAGAAGCTTATATCTTTGATTAGAAGTTGTTTTTTATGTACATATTCACGTATATAGAAATACTTATTAAATTCACATTAATATATTTTTATATATATATAAATATATATATATATATAGTATAATATATATAGTATATATATATATATATATACATATATTAAATAATATTTTATTATTATAAGCTATACTATATTATATATATATATATAAATAAATAAATAATAAAATAAATAAATTAAATTAATCTAATAATAAAATAATTATTATATATAATATAAAAAAAAAGATAATAATTTAAAAATAAAAATTAATTCAAATATATAGAAAAATAATAAAAAATATAAATAAAATTAATAAAAAATTAAAATAATATAAAAATTATATAAATATAAATTATAAATTAAAAAGAAATAAAAAAAATAGCTAAAAGAAATTTATATATAAATAAAAATATATAATATATTATATATAAAATTATATATCATAAATAATAATATATATATAAATTTAATAATAGTAAATTATAAAATATAACTTAATAAAATAATTTTAAATTAATTAAAACTACTTAAAATATAAAATATAAAAGTCATATATATAAAAAAAAAATAAATAAAATATAATATATATATATATAAAATATTAAATAATATATAAATAATAATTTAATTATATAATAAAGAATATATTATTAAAAAAAATATATATATATAAAATTATTTATAATAAATAACAAAACATTAATAAATCATTAATTATTTAAATAAAATTAATCTAAATATAAAAAAAATAATAAATTATAAATATTATAAAATAATTTAAAAAATATAATAACAGATTTAAATAAAAATATAATAAAAAAATTTTTTTCTCAAAATATAATTATAATAAAATAAATTAAAATATTTATATATTAATAAATATAATTAATAGATATAAAAAAATATTATTTAAAAAATAAAAATAATAATTTAATAAATATAAATAAATAAATTTAATAATAATAAATAATAGAAAATTAAATTAAAAAATAAATAATTATTAAATAATAATATTTATATTAATAATTATTAATATATAAATATTATTTAATAAAAATTAATAAAAAAATAAATAAAATAAATTAAAATAATAAATATAATAAATACTAAAATAAATTATATAAAAGTAATTAAAATAAAACATAAATTAATATAAAATTAAATAAAAATAATAAATATATATATAATATATTAATAAATAATATAAATAAATAATTAAAATTATATATTTAAAATATAAATATTAACATATATAAAAATTATAATATATTAATTATTTAAAATAAAATTGTTATAAATATAAAAAATAAATATATTTTATTATATAAAAAATATAATTAAAAATTTATATTTATATTAAAATATTAAAATAATAAAAATAAAAATAAATAATAATAAATATATTTATAAAATATATATAAAATATAAAAATATAAAAAATTATATATAATATTATATAATTAATAAATATAAAAATAATAATTTAAATTTATTAATAATAAATTATATAAAAAAAAATATAATATATATTATTAATATTAAAATTAATTAATTAAATAAATATTATAAATTAATATATAATATATTTATATAAAAATAAAATTAATAAAATAAAAATATTATATAATAAATAAATAATTTATATAATAATAATAAATATATATAAATATTATTATATTAATATATAATTATTAAATTTTAATATAAAATTATATAAAAAATTTAATAATATAATTATTATAATAATAATTTATATTTAAATATAAAAATAAATATATATTAATTATAAAATATTACAATATACATATATAAATATATTTAAAATATAATTAAATTAAATTATAATATATAAATATAAAATAATATTTAATTAAAATTATAATATAATAAATAAATATATAATAAATTAAATTATAAATATAATATAATAATAATAAAATATAAATAAATAATAAAAAATTATTATAATATAAATATATATTATATATTTATTAAAAAAATATAAAAAATATAAATTTATTATATAATATTAATATAGTATCATTTATATATAATAAATAATTAAAATTATAAAATAATTAAAAAATTAATATAATAATAAAATAATAAATAATAATAAATATTAAAAATTAATAAAATAATTTATTATATTTAATATTTATATTTAATATAATATAATTTTATAATATAAAATAATAAAATTAAATAATTTTATAAATAAATAATATTATTATATATTATAAAAATAAATATAAATTATATAATATAAAAATATTATAATATAATTTTAAAATAATTTAAAATTTATATAATATTAAAAATAATAATATAATAATATAATCTATAATTAATATAGTTAAAATAATAATAAATAAAAAGATAAAAATTATATAATTAATAATAATATAATATTAATTTTATTAATAATATATATTAAAAAATTAAAATATTAATTTATAAAATTATAATAATTATAATAAATATATTAAATTATAAATAATAATATATTATATATAAATAAAATAATTTAAAAATATTTATAATTAAATAAATATTATAATTTATATTATAAAATTAATAATAAAATATATAAAAATATTTATTATAATAATAAATATAATATTAATATAATTATAAAATAATTAAATAATTATATTAAATATTTAAATCTAATAAAAATAAAATAATAATAATTATATATTATATTATAAAATAATAACTTAATAAATATTAATTTTAAAATTTAATAAATTAATAACATATAATTAATTAATAATAAAAAATATAAATAATAATATAATAATTAAATATATAAATATTATAATATAAAATTAAATATTAAATACTAAAAAATAAATTTAATATATAATAAAATTAATATTATAATAAAATTTAAAAATAATATAGAAAATAATAAAATAAATAAATATTTATAAAAAAATTTAAAAATATAAAATATTATATATAAAATATAAATATTATAAATATAATTAAAATATATAATATTTTTATAATAAAATTAATAAATATTTATAAATTAATATAAATTATAAATAATATAATATATAATATAAAATATTTAAAAAATTATAATAATTAACATTTATTATAAAAAAATAATTATGTATAATTAATAAAAATATATTTATTTATTAATTAATATTATATATAATATTATTAGATAATATTATTTAACTATATAATTATATATTATATTTAAATATATTATTAATATTAAAAAAAATAAAAAAAATAAAAAATAATAATTATTTATAATTAATAAAAATTTTATATAATATAAATATTTATATAACTTATTTTAAATATAAATAAATAAATTATATTATATAAAATAAAAATATTTAAAATATAACATTATATATATAAAAAAAATTATATTATTATAATATTATATTAATATATATTATAATAATAATTATATAATATTATATATTAATTATAAAATATATAAAATATATTATATACTAATATTAATAACTACAAAATTAAATATATTTAATAAATCATAATTAATATATATTATATTATAAAATAATAAATATTATAATAATAAAAATATAATATAAATAATATATATATAATAAAACTATATTTATATATAAATTTAAATTTATAATATTAATTATTATCTAAATATTGTAAATATAAACACACACTACTTCACAACCGCCGAACCTACCCAACTCCCCCCTCGCCCACCCACAACAAAAGCCATAACCTACTATTTTCCATACACACTTAACAACACTCCAACTACATCACATACAATCCCACACCTTCCCCCACACAACAACCACAAACCCCACACACCAAACACACCACCACACCACACCCCACACAACACCCCCAACCCAACAAACCCACAACCACCCAACAAAACCCACACCAACAAACAACACACCACACAACACCCACACCCACCAACCCCCCCAACAACACACAACACCACCCACCACACAACACCACCCAACACACAAACACCACCAACCCACACCAAACCACAAACCAAACACCCCCCACACCACAACAACCACCCCAACACACCAAACAACCCAACACACACCAACCCACACAAACACCCACCCACAACAACACCCACAACAAACACACACCCACAACCACCCACAAACCACACCACACCCAACACAACACACAACACACACACCCCACACCAAACCCCAAAACCACCCCACACAACCCACCACCCACACCCACACACACCCAAACACCCCCCCAACAACACCCAACCCACACCCCCAACCCCCACACACAACACCCCACACCCACCCACACCACAACCCACCACCAAACAACAACACACAACACACACCACACCACACACCAACACCACAAAAACACAACCCACACCAAAAACAAAACACACAACCCCCCACCACAACCCAACAAACACCAACCCCAACAAAAACACCACACAAAACCACACACAACCACCAAACCACCACAACCCCCACACACAAAACAAACACACCCAACACCACACCAACCAACACACCCAAACCCAAACACCCACCAAACCCCCACACACACCACAACCAAACACAACCCACCACCCCCCAAACCCACCACCCCCCAAACACCACACCCACACACAACACACCCCCAACCAACCACAAACCCAACCCACAACCACACCAACACCAACAACCACAAACACCACCCACAACACACCCACCACCCCACCACACCCCCCACAACACCCACAAACACCCCACCAACCCACACAACAAACCCAACACCCCAACACACCAACCACCAACACCACCACACAACCACCCCACCACCCACAAACCACACACCCACCACACAAACCACCCACACACACCCACCACAAACAACACCCCCAACCACACCACACCACACCCCCACCACCCCACCCACACACCACCACCCCCCACACAACCACCCACACACACACCCACACCCACCCCACCACCCACCCCACACCACAACCACCCAAACCCACCACACCACACCCACACACACCACACCACACACCACAACCAACCACACAACACCCCCAACAACCACACCAACACCCACACCCCCCACAACACACACACCCCACCACCCCCAAAACCACCCACACAACCCCAACCAACCACAACCACACCCCCCCCACACCAACACACACCACCAACCAACCACCAACACACCCACACCCCCCACAAACCACACCCACACAACCACACCCACCCACACCCACCCCCACCCCACACCAACACACACAACCACCACCCAACACCACCAAAACACCACCAACACAACCACACACAAACCCCCCAACCACCAACCCCACACCACACGCCAACCCACACCACACCCCACCCCACCCAACACAACACACCAACCACAACCACACCCACACCAACCAACCCCAACCAACCCACACCACACCAACACCCACCCCACCCCACCACAAACCCCCCCACACACCACCCACCCCACACCACCACCCCCACCCCCCAACCACACACCCACCACCCACACCCACACCACCACCCCCACACCCCAACCCAACACCCCACACCCCCCACCCCCACAACACCACCCCACCACAACACCCCCACCACACACCCACCAACCCACCACACCCACACACCCACACCCACACAACCACACCCACACACCCCCCAACACACCACCAACCCACCCACCCACACAACACCACACCCCACAACCTCACAACCAACCCACCCACCCCACCACCCCACAACCCACCCCCCCACACCCACCCCACCACCACACCGCACAACCACCCCACACCCAACCCCCCACCACAACCACCCACACACCCACCACCACCACCCCACACACCACAACCCCACCACAACACCACCCACACACACCCCACCCACACACCCCACCCCACCACAACCACAACAACCACAATCCCCACCACAACCAACCACAACCCCAACACCCCCCACACCAACCCCCCCACCCCCACACCACCCACACCCCCAACCCCAACCACCACAACACCCCACCACACCCACACCACACACCCAACACCCCCACCCACAACAACACCACACCCCACCCACAACACACCAACACCACACACACACGACACCCACACAACAAACCACCAACACACCACAACCAACAACACACACCCAACACAACCCCCCCCCCCCCCCCCCCCCCCCCCCCCCCCCCCCCCACCAACACAAACAAACACCACACCCACACAACAAACAACCACCACCCAAAACCAACCCACACACCCAACCACACCAAACACAAACCACCACCCAACAACACACCAACACACCACACACCACACAAAAAAAACCAACACCAACACAACCAACCACACCCACACCCACAACACACACCCAAACACACCAAACACCCCCACCCAACACACACACACCCCACCCACACACCCCACAACCCACCCCAACACACCCAAACCCACACCCACACAACCCACCCCCACACCCACCACACCACCACCACACAACACCCAACAACACCCACACACCCACCACCAACACCAAACCACGCCCACCACCACCAAACCACACCCACCAACACCAAACCACTCCCACCACCACCACCACACCACCACCACCACCACACCACACAAAACCAAACCACCCACAAAACCCCACACAACAAACACACCACACACACAACCCAACCCACCACCCACACACCACCACCACCACCAACCCAACAACCACCAAACCCACCAACACACCCCCCCAAAACACACCACAACCCACACCCCCCCCCCCACACACACCACCACCAAAACACCACACACACCCCCACCCACCACCACAACCAAACCACACACACACACACAACACCACACCCAAAACAACAACCCACCAACACAAACCACCAACCACAAAACCCCACCAACCCCAAACACACCCCACCACCACCCCACAAACACCACAAACCCCCAACACCACCCACCACCACCACCACACAACACCACACACCAACAAACAAACCACACCCCACACACAACACCAACACAAACACACCCACACAAACCACACAACACAACCACACACCCCCCACCACCCCCAACCCACACCCCACAACACACACACCAAAACACCCCCACACCACAACCCACACACACACCACCACAAACCAAAACAACCAACCACACACCACCCACACCCCAACACACCCCACACCACACCACCACACACACCCAACACAACCCCCCAAACCCCACAACAACACCCAACACAACCACCCACACAACACCAACCACACCCACAACAACAAACCCACCACAACCCACACACCAACAACACCACACACCACACCCCACAACACAACAAACCACAAAACAACCCACAACCCCAACAAACACAAACCCACCAACCCACACCACCACCAACCAAAACCCCAAACACCACAACCACACACCACACCACACCCAAAACCCACCCACCACCAAACAACAAACACACACCCCCACACACCAAACCCCCACCCCCCCCACACCCACCCCCACACCTCCACACAACCCCACACCACAACCACCACAAACACAACGACAACCACCACAAACACAACAACCACCACCCACACCAACACCACAACACACACACACCCACCACCACACACACCACACACCCAAACCCCACACACAACCCACCCCCCAACCCAACCCAACAACAACCACCACCCACACCACCCACACTCCCCACCACACCCACAACCACCACCCCAACCACCCACACACCCCCAACCCCCCACACCACACCCCCACAACACACCACACACAACCCACAACAACAAACAACAAACCACAACCACCACACCCACAACCAAACACACCAAACCACAACACACCCACAACAAACCACCCACCAACCACCCACACCCACACAACCCCACAACCCCCAACAAACACACCCCCCCACACACAAACCACACACAACCACACACACCACACACCACCACAATTATTCTATATACGTGAATATGTACATAAAAAACAACTTCTAATCAAAGATATAAGCTTCTGCTGCAAGCGGTCCCTAAGAAAACATGCAAGAATAATCTTGTCACATCTTCCCAAAATTACATGATTAATGCCATCGTGAATATAGCATTATATTCTTTTGCAATAAAAAGATAATTCCTTTGTAATCAGTTTTACCCCTGATTTTGAATATTATTTTAAGAAAGAATATGCTATTTAAATAGAAAAGAAATATAACGCATTTCAATTGCAAGGTTGAATGAAGGAGAGAGAGAGAGAGAGAGAAAGCGGGAGGAGAAGAGAGCAGAGAGAGGATAGAGAGAGAGAGGAGAGAGAGAGCAGAGGAGGAGTGGAGGAGGAGTGAGAGAGTGTGAGAGAGTGAGAGAGAGCGAGATGAGCTGCTGAGAG
>NW_028234443.1:13721077-13723577 GCF_977035675.1 Penaeus japonicus
GAAATGAAAATATCAATGAAATGAAACTGTAAATAGAAGTATACATGACATGAAGGCATAAACGAAATGAAAGTATAAATGAAATGAAAGTACAAATGAAATGAAAACATAAACGAAATGAAAGTATATATGAAATGAAAGTATAAATGAAATGAAAGTATATATGAAATGAAAGTATAAATGAAATGAAAGTATAAATGAAATGAAAGTATAAATGAAATGAAAGTATAAATGAAATGAAAATATAAATGAAATGAAAGTATAAATGAAATGAAAGTATAAATGAAATGAAACTATAAATGAAATGAAAGTATAAATGAAATGAAAGTATAAATGAAATGAAACTATAAATGAAGTGAAAATATAAATGAAATGAAAGTATAAATGAAATGAAAGTATAAATAGAGTGAAAGTATAAATGAAATGAAAGTATAAATGGAAGATTTAAAATGTAATAATATTCAAAATTATACACGATGAATCACCGATGAAGACCCGGAAGTTTGATTGGATATATGTTTTATGTAAGAACTTTATTCATTCTTAATCACACACGCACTCCGATATAGAAATAAATGACAATAAATAGTAATGATTATAATAATTTCGATGATGGTGATGGTAAAGATAATAATAATGATAATAATGATGACGATACTAATGATAAAATGATAATAATGATAATAATAATCATGAAAGAAATTAATGACAGTCATGGAAATAACAATATTAATAATAGTATCAGTAATAATAATAGCGATAATAATTATGATGGTAATAATAATAGTAATACTAATACTAATAAGGATAATGCTAATAATAAAAAAATAATAATGATGATAATAGTGACGATAATGAAAATAATTATACTAATAGTGATGACAATAGTGACGATAATGAAAATGATACTAATAAGGATAATAATAGTGACGAAAATAATTATACTGATAATGATGATAACAATAATGATGATAGATGATAATAGTAAATGATATTAATAATGATTATAATAATGATGATAACGATAACAGTAGCAATAATTATGATGATGATAATGATGATTATGTGATAATGAGGATAATGATGATGGTTATCTCATTTAACCAAAAGGGTAAATGAAAGCATAAATGAACACGATGATTTTTTTTCCAGAGAGAAAAGTTAAATAGACAATTGTGATTTCCTGATATTCAATTGAAGAAGGATTGATAAAGATTTCAGATGGTTAGGTGACACAGTTTGACACGTTATTGTCCTTTCATTGGCACTGCCCTCTGCAATGATAAAGCAAGAGGAAACCTCCCCAAAGAGCCTAGTAAATTCTGCTAGTCAAGGATATCATCAGAATGAATAGATAATTTTATATCAACACTCCTTGCAGAAGCTACGAAAGGAAGTCCCATGCAATCAGTGACATCAAAATATAGCATGACGAAGGGCGATGAGAGTTCCCGGATGAATGACTGAACTAAAGGCAAGACTTTAGATTTTGTTTTAGTGGTTTCCAAACGAATGTGTTTTAAATAGTGTTTTTTTTCCTTTACTGTCTCCTCAATATTTCCTAGTTTCACACACACAAAAAAAAATTGAATTATTAAAAAAAAAAAAAAAACGAAAAAACAAAAAAAACGATAAAGGTAAATAAGACCCATCTTCACTGCCCCGTTGTAAAACTGAACATGTGGGTACGTTTGAACGATTTGTCTGTTCTATATTATTCATTGTCTGTCGAGATTATCGTGTTTCCAAATGCTATCATGCTTGCTGGACCATTATGAATTTAGAGTTGTTGAAGTAGACTGCACGTTGTGTTGAAGGGGAAAAAAAGGAAAGAATAAAAGATTTCGCATACGTAATAGACAGAAACGATCATGCGTATTGGTAAGTGAGTAGAGATTAGATTACGGTACCTTTTCATGCTGCTAGTTTTATTTTCTCTCTCTCTCTCTCTCTCTCTCTCTCTCTCTCTCTCTCTCTCTCTCTCTCTCTCTTCCTCTCTCTCTCTCTCTCTCTCTCTCTCTCTCTCTCTCTCTCTCTCTCTCTCTCTCTCTCTCTCTCTCTCTCTCTCTCTCTCTCTTTTTTTTTTTTTTTTTTTTTTTTTTTTTTTTTGGCGAATGAGGCAAAAGTTATGTTGTGGTAATCAGTTGCAAATTATGTTTATATTCAAATGCTTTTAATAAGTTCAAGAATATCTAAAGAATGAATCTTATTTTGCAAATGACGTACATGCCTCTGTTTGACAAAATAACAACACAATCCTGTTTGATTTCGTGACGTATATGATACGCTTGAACTATGAGTGTGTTATATTGCAAATGCATTCACTCCAAATTTTTAAATGTCCTTTAATCCCTATGTAAACAGATCGAAGAGACACATCCTGGGTCAAATCATACATGATATTGATGTATTTGATATGTATATCATTTTTATCACACGTATTTTCGAATATAAAAAATCATTTTTGATAAACAAAAATATAAACTAAACATGTAGAAAA
>NW_028234443.1:13786077-13788577 GCF_977035675.1 Penaeus japonicus
TTCTTTCTTTTTTTCTTTCTTCGTTTTCTTTATTATATTTCGCATTTTTTTTACCGGTTGTTGCTTCTGATTTATTCATGTAGTTTGTATAGTACTTATTCATGTTTTTTATTGTTTATTTATGTTTTATTTTACTTTGTTTACGGATTTTCTTTTATTTACGCACGTAACTTTGTTGCTTATCATTCGTTTGAGGATTATGTTTATTATCAATCTATGTATTTCTTTTATCCTTATTTATGTATTTTGTTTATTGTTCATTTACGTATCTTGTTCATTATTTATTTACATAGTTTTAGAAAATCAGTTATCGTATCTTATCTGTAATTCATTTATGTATTTTGCTCGTTTTCGTATCTTTTTATCTATTTCTGTAAGTTATTGATTATCCATTCACGTACTCGTCTAGTGAATTACATGGACTCTTAGATGCCGTTACTCTTCTAATACAAACAAGAAATAATGTTCTAATCATCTGTGACTCACAGTCTGCCCTGCGTGCCCAGTCCTCCCTCAGACCTGAATCCCAAAATCTATTGAATCATGTGGGCACATTAACAAACGACACAGCAGATCACCTCTTAAGGACTGCCTGTGGACTAGCTTCTGTAGTTGATGTTACATCCGGGTCTCTTTCCCACTAAAAAAAAAAAAAAAAAAAAAAAAAAAGAAGAAGAAAAAAAAAAAAAGAAAGAAAGAAAAAAAAAGTCCATACTACTGCGCACTTCCTTGTTCTCCATCCTAGGAATACTGAACGAGCTCACAGTGTTACGTTACCTGAAACCTCTCTGACAACTTCAGTTCTCGTTTACACAAATACCGACGACGCGGTCTGATGGCTCGGAAACATAACGTGGTGTTTGTCCGTCTTAGGTTAGGAGAAAGACGAGCGTGGCAGGTGTCTGAGGCCTCGATACTCCTCTCGTGCATTGTGCAACACAGCCAATGCCAACGATCTTCAATATTATTGCCTTGAATGCTCCCCTGATACAGACCTGTTACCACAAAGGCAGTCCCTAATAGATGTGTGTAAATACCTGCTCAGACCCGATCCCTTAGATCATGCGACGTCGCCAGCTCTCTCTCTTTCTCTCTCTCCCCCCCTCCCTCCCTCCCTCCCCCCGTCTCCCCTCCCTCCCCCCCTCTCTCTCTCCCCCCCTCTCTCTTTCTCTCTCTCTCTCTCTCTTTCCCTCTCTTTCTCTCTCTCCCTCCCTCTCTCCGTCTCTCTCTCTCTCCCTACCTCCCTCCCTCCCTCCCTCCCTCCCTCCCTCTCTCTCTCTCTCTCTCTCTCTCTCTCTCTCTCTCTCTCTCTCTCTCTCTCTCTCTCTCTCTATCTATCTATCTCTTTCTCTCACTCACTCACTCACTTTCTCTCTTCATAAAACGCAAAGAGAAGGATATCGCTTTGACCTTCAGAGTCGTAACACTTCTACCTTCTAGCATAAATTCACATTTTCGTAAATCAGTTCACTGGTGAATAGAATTGATAATGATGATAATGATGACGATGATGGTGATGATGACGATGATGATGAGAAGGGGGATAATGGTCATAATATCAATAATGATGATATTGATAGTTTTAACCGATAGTTTTAACAATACTGATAAAGATGATAACATTTATGATAATGAATATGACGATATTGACAATAATGATATTGCTAATAATAGATATAAAAACAGCAGCAATAATGATAACAATAACAAAGTGAAATGTAATAATAATGATAATCGCCGTTCTTAAATAATAATACTAATAATTAATACATTAACAGCTAATACAAAAAAAAGTATATATTTCTGCAATTAATTCAGTGTAGCTTTTTATCATCATCATCATTATTATGTTTCTTGTGCCATTAAATATTATGTTTATGTATATGATTATATATCACTAATTATTATATGTCTTACATCATTACATTTATTATATAATGTTTAATTATATAATCGTTATGTTTTCATCCGTTTTCTGTTTTATCATCATTATCAGTATCCTTATTCTAATTGTTTCATCATCATCATTATCATAATTTCTGTTTTATGATTATCCTCTTCATCATATATTGTTGATGAGGATTAATGTTTATTCTTTGGTTTTATTTCATCATATTGTTGAGTTTATTTGATCCTGTTAACATCATCTTTTACTTTATGTATTTCCAGTTGAATTTCAAAAGTCAAATTTGATTTTTTTTCTTTCTTTCTGTCGCTCTTGTTACTCTTTCTTTTTATCTCTCTTCCTTTCTTTCTCTCTCTCTCTCTCTCTCTCTCTCTCTCTCTCTCTCTCTCTCTCTCTCTCTCTCTCTCTCTCTCTCTCTCTCTCTCTCTTTCTCTCTCTCTCTCTCTAGTTCTCTCTCTTTCACTCTCTCCATCTCTCACTCACTCTCTCGCTCTCCGTCACTCTCTCTCTCTCTCTCTCTCTCTCTCTCTCTCTCGAGCGCTCTCTTTCACTCTCTCCATCTCTCACTTTCTCTCTCTCTCGCTCTGTCACTCT
>NW_028234443.1:13793577-13796077 GCF_977035675.1 Penaeus japonicus
AATAATAATGATGATAATAATAGTAATGATAATAATAATAACAATAATAATAATGATAATAATGAAAGTAATGATAATAAAAAATAACAATGACAATAATGATAAGGATGATGGTAATGATAATAATAACAATTGAAAAAAGTAAGAATAATGATAGTAGCCATAATGATTTTGATAATAATTATAATCAACAGGAAATAGCATAAAAAAAAAACTTATCGTGAACATAAAAGGGTGGCTGGTGGAGGGGGGGGGGATAAAGAAATGCAATTAACAAAATACTTTTTACTAAATAAATGCAGTGACGAATAGACAACAAAAGAATAGGATATTTTTTAGCATAACAGATTGTGGGAAATAATAACAGGTTACAAAGGAAGCTGCGATTTAAATCTTTCTCTGTTTTAGTATCTTTTTCTGAAAAGATAATAATAATAATATTAGCTATAACATTTATAGTAATGAAAATAATAATGAGGATGTTAATAAAGATGATAACAATAAATGATTGTCATCAAAATGATGATAATAATCATGATAATAATAATTCTCACAATAATATCATCGTGATTATCATCATCATTATCATTATCCTAATATTGATAATGATAATGATGATAACGGTAATAGAGATCATGATGATATTAATAATAATAATGATAATGATGATTATGAGGATAATGATAAAAATAAAGTTAAGATAAAATTAATATTAATAATACAAATGGTTATAAAAATAATGATAGTAATAATGTTTGCAAAGGTGATAAAGGCATGATAATAATGCAGATTATTATTACTATCATAATCATTATTGTTATCATTATCATGAATTTGATAAAAATAGTAATAATGATGATGATAATAAATATAATGCTGATGATGACAATGATAACAAAGATAAGGATAATAATAGCAATCATAATGATAGTAATAATAATAATAATAATAATAATGATAATGACAATGATGATAAATAATATAAATTATGTTGATAATGATAGTGATGATAACGATGATGATAACGATAAGGATGATAATGATGATATTGATAATATCAGTAACGGCTATGATAAATGTTACAACAGTCTTATGAAATCGAAGGAACAAAAGACATACCAAAGATAGGAATTTTTAATAACAGACAATGGGAAAATGAAACACCACAATTAAAAACGAAGAAATCTCTATCCAAATTACATCAATAAAAGTAAATACAATAAAAGCAATAAAAGAAAATGCAATAAAATCAATAAAGTGAAATAAAATAAAAGCAATAAAAGTAAATACAATAAAAGCAATAAAAGGAAATACAATAAAAGCAATAAAAGGAAATACAATAATAGCAATAAAAGGAAATACAATGAAAGCAATAAAAGGAAATACAATAATAGCAATAAAAGGAAATACAATAAAAGCAATAAAAGGAAATACAATAATAGCAATAAAAGGAAATACAATAATAGCAATAAAAGGAAGTACAATAAAAGCAATAAAAGGAAATACAATAATAGCAATAAAAGGAAATACAATAATAGCAATAAAAGGAAATACAATAAAAGCAATAAAAGGAAATACAATAATAGCAATAAAAGGAAATACAATAAAAGCAATAAAAGGACATACAATGAAAGCAATAAAGTGAAATAAAATAAAAGCAATAAAAGGAAATACAATACAAACAATAAAAGGAAATACAATAAAAGGAAATACATTAAAAGCAATAAAGTGAAATAGAATAAAAGCAATAAAAGGAAATACAATTATTAAGTTTAAAGATCAAAATTAGAAATCCAGGAGTAATTTTTGAGAAAACAGAAAACGGGGTAAGAGTGAAAGATTCGTTGTCAAAATCTTGCGAAGAATGAGAATGAGGAAAGAGACATTAGTAATAGAAGAGAAAAAATAGAATAATAAAAATAATAGGAAGTGAAACAGAGGAAAGGAAATCAAGAACAGAAAATGGGTAACGAAAAGATACCAATGACCTCCATTAAAGGGACATCATAGCAAAGAAAATTTTCTTTAAAATCGAAACTTTTACTCTTTTATCATTTCATTAACAAAAAACAACAAACAAACAAACAAACAGACACAAAAAAAGACAATAGCTCTTAACTTTTAAGAAGAGAAAGTACGAAATAGATTATGCTAAAGAAATAGATAAAAGAAATAAATGGACAACTTAAATAGTCAAAAGATAATTCCTTTGATATTGGGTCTGCAATCACACACAGTTCCCAATAATTAAATCAAAGCGTGGAAAAAAAAAAAAAAAAAAATGTTGCTGTAATGGTGAAGGAGAAATTGCAACATGTCCCCAATAATTTCATGATTTTTTTCCCATTCAATCTATCTACCTAAAACCTAGATATAAGTCCACGATACGCCATCCAAATATCATGTAACTAAGAATACTTCGAGATCACCTTTAAAGGGATGAATGTTGCAATTTAGACTTGAAATTAAATATAACTGATATTCTTAAGAAAGACAAATA
>NW_028234443.1:13856077-13866077 GCF_977035675.1 Penaeus japonicus
CAAAAACTGCTATATAAATACCGCCTCAAACACATTCTTATCAACCCTCGCCACGGTGGTCGAGCGGTCTAAGGCATGGAACAATGGATTCAAGATCGCGGGTTCGAATCCCCGCCGGAAAAGGGAGCTCTTGCCCGAACGCTTCAGGGTCAGTTACCAAGACTGGAAAGAGCTCCCTCTGGTTGCGACCTTGCCCGCGGCGGAAACACATGAAAAGCCGCGGGCTAAAAAAAAAAAAATAATAAATAAATAAAATGACTAAAGATGCATCCACCTCAGGTCGCAACCAGTTGTTTTTTTTAACATGTTGGTGTGATTAATAAATATGTATATATATATGTATGTACATATTTATATATATAACTACACAAAGAAAGAAAGAAAGAAAGAAAAAATGTTTCAACATTTTTTTTTCTTTTTATCTTAATTCTTATGATTAATTTACGACTCCTGCTTAGTGTTATTGAAAACTGGCATTCTGCCCTTAGACTTACTTAAATTGTAATTTGAACATGCAAATTTACAGACTAACTCGCATACAAGTACATCATATCCACAGAAAAAGGTAGATACACATTGATACTTAAACAAACATGAAAATACGCAATGACATAGACGCAAACATGCACACGCAACACAAACTTAATCATTCATAAATGATTAACACCGCTATATACATACATACACATGTATATATATATACATATATATATATATTTATATATTTATTTATCTATATAAATACATATATATATATATATAAATATATATATATATACAAACAAACACACACACACACACGCATACGTTCACACACTAAGACACACACGCATACGCGCATACATGCATGCACATATGCAGGGGCCTACATTCACGGGCCCCTGCATACGTGCACGCACACACACACACACACACACACACACACACACACACACACACACACACACACACACACACACACACACACACACACACACACACACACACACACACACACACACACACACACACACACCCTCGAGCGGGGCACAGAGCCTAGCAAGTTCTGCTAAATAAATACCCCCTCAAACACATTCTTGTTAGCCCTCGCCATCGTGGTCGAGTGGTCTAAGGCAACAAGGCATGAATACAAGATCGCGGGTTCGAATCCCCGCCGGAAAAGGGAGCTCTTGCCCGAACGCTTCAGGGTCAGTTACCAAGACTGGAAAGAGCTCCCTCTGGTTGCGACCTTGCTCGCGGCGGAAACACATGAAAAGCCGCGGGCTAAAAAAAAAAAATGAAAAATGACTAAAGACGCATTGACTCCCAGGTCGCAACCAGTTGTTATTTTAACATGTTGGTGTGATTGATGAATATGTATATATGTGTATATGTATATATATGTATATATGTATATATATATACTTATATATACATATATATATACTTATATATATATATATATATATATATATATATATGTGTGTGTGTGTGTGTGTTTGTTTGATGGTGTGATAATGTGTTTGTTTGTTTGTGGTTCTTACAGAAATGAACTCTTATACGATGCCAGTTTACTTTGTTTTGTCACTATTAAGAGATAAAGGTCAATCGTAGCGCACTAAGTCGGTGTGGAATTCTGCAATACAAGATACCTTTTGTCCTCCTCTTTTTTCTTCTTCTTCAATTGCTAGGAATCAGCAAAATATAAGAATTCTACATTGACACTTTTTTATCTATGTTTAAAGATGAATTTGATTTAATCTGCACCCTCAATGACATTTCGAGTTTAAATAAAATCCCTTTTCTTTTCTCACAAGGAATTCTTTTCTTCCCGATATCTTGGAGAAACACGTATGCACACAAGGAGCGCTTAACAAACCAATATTTAACACCTTATCTTTATTTTGCAATACATTGGTCATAGTTTACATCTAATAATAACCAAATTCATAATTAGGCTATGATTTGTATCTCATTGTTTAATGCTTATATTTACATGATACACTAAAAGCATAGGGATAATGATGATGATGATGACGATCATTATTTTTATCATTGTTATAATTATTATGGTGATGATGATGATGGTGATGATGATGATGATGATGATGATGATAACGATAATGATGATAATGATAATAATGATAACAATAACGATAACGATGATAAAAGTAATTATGATAATAGTAATAATGTTGATAATAATATCAATAACCAATATCATTATAATGATGATGATGACGAATTGGATGATATCAATAATGAGGATAATAAAATAATAACAATAATAATGAAGATGGTGGTGACGTATCAATAATAATAATGTAATCGAAATGATAAGAACAGTGACATAATAATATTAACAAGAATTATGATGATGATAATAAGAAGGGGCCTTTCTTCCGGAAATATAAACACGAATGACAGAAAACTACTGTGATCTCTGCTTTGAATTCTTTGTTAATACACCCTAGTTCTTATTCTATTTTATTTTATTTTTTTCACTTAGTTATCTGTGATATTAATTAAGATCTGACGAATACCCAGATGGTGAAGGTTCTCTGTCCACACGTCTAGATTCGTTGAGCCTTAGAGTCGAGTCCTGCCTCATATAATACGGCAATTTGGCTCTTACATCCCGTACTTCATCATAACAAATAGACATAAAACCTACTTTCTTCCACTTCCTTGCATGATCGAAAAAAAAAAAAAATAAAGCACTGGCTTGGTAAATCTTCCACTGCCCAACTAAACTATAGGATTAAACTTCAGTGTATTTCTGTGTGTTAGGACTAAGCCCCTTGATTAAGCTAGTAGGAATGTTAACCCGTTTGGTGTTCCTGTTTCCTGCTCAAACAACATGTTCTGTGGTAATTCTTGTGGAAGATAAAACATAGTTTCCTTTTATTGTTTTTTGTCATCTCAACTGTCGTTTCTTTTATAATGATTTATGTAGTTTGTGATTGACACATTGCGGTGGTCAGCGTGCTCTGCCTAGCCTATTTTATTTCGCTTCCTCTTAGGATTTTTAAGGATTAGCTGTAGTGTTTTGATTTACAAGAAATCGGGATATTTTTTGCTTTTGGAAAATAGCCAATCTACAGTTGTATCACCAGGTGCTATCACATTCTTATATCATGGCATTTTTCTGGGCCTGTTACATTAACGGCGTATGCTATTTGTTTGACACCGGTGGCACCACGGCTCTTGACATTTCCGGTGCATATATAGCCACCGGACCGCTCACGTTGTCCCTTCAGCTGACATGGCCTCGCTGTTTCTATTTTTGACATTACTCGTGAGGAAATGTGTTGGATGACTTGTCGGCAAGGGGCAAAGCTACATTTGATTGGGGTTTTGTGAAGCATGTTCTGTTGATTGAAAATCATTAGTTGCATAAACCAACAATACTACTTTACATTGGCCCCCATCAAATACCTGCCCCATTGTCTCAGAGCAAGCCTGGCAATAAGTCTGTTGCCTGTTTTCCGAGGATATGCTCCTTGTGACGGTGATGGCGCCATATCACTTGATAAATCCAGTGTATCTATAGCCACTGGATCGCCCATGTCATGTAACCGGTTATCATTTCTAAAATGGAGGGACATAAAGACCTCTGTACTTCATAGCAGGTCTCACTTTAAGGTGGACATGTTTCTTTGAAGAGCTGGATTGTGTTTTTTCTCTCTCTCTCTCTTTTTTTTTTTTTTTTTTTTTTTTTTTTTTCATTTCAAGGAAGAATACCTGCACCAGAATATTCCGACGGCATTCTTACTGCTGGTGAAATTCTTCCCTTCCTCATCACATTTGTCAGCTCTTTGATTTTTCTCTTCCTTCTGTTTCTACATCCCTATTCTCGATGATCTTGCTCTTTGTTAGTTTCGGATGGATTTAGGATAACCGAAACTACCTGGTGCGTCCTCGGCATGATTATAAAAGCGACAAGTCATCTCTCCTATCATATGCATCTCCAAAAAAAGCTCTTTGAAAACAATTTCCTTGTAGGTTTTGCTCGTGTCTTCATTCACTAGGCCCATGATAGTCATCGCATTTGCTCCCAATGGCTTAATTTCGACTTTCCGGTAGTGTTTTATGAAATTCTTGATTTTGACAGGTGTTTCTTCTTTATATATATATATATATATATATATATATATATATATATATATATATATATATATATATATACATAAACATGAATTACTAAGGTAATTGCCCTACTGTAGTTACGTGACATTACATGAGAAAATGAATAGTATTTGCATAAAGTGCGGCTCACACAGTGAATGTACTCCACCAAAGTGTCTCTCTTGCAAAATAGATTTGGGAATATCACTGTCCTAGACCTCTCCACGTTAAGTTGTCGATTTGTATCCTTGTCTCGGTCCTCTCGGGTTTAGCAACGCCTGCACTTCGGATGCTGCTTCTCCCTGTCTAAATTCTCCTTGTCTGAATTCTCCTTGTCTGAATTCTCCCTGTCTGTTGGCTATAGTTGTTTCGCACTTTGGCTCTGGGTTATTGTCAAATTTGTACCAACAGTTACTCCGCTATCTTTTAACCTCGTCGAGCACTCCATTCAATGCACAGAAGTAATTTCTATTATTTATCTTTTTGTAGTTCCTTACATTGTTAGAATCCTGTTTTAAGCACTTTCGCAGTAGATCGTATACTTTTTTTTTAAGATCTATTGTAAAACCATTTGAATTTTCTTAACACGTACCTAGTGATCATTTTTCGGGAATGGATTGTTGTGTAAACAGAAAATAAAGTAATTGCAGATATGCATTCAAATGTTATTATGGATTCCTTTTAAGGACTCTAAGAGCGAGAGAGAGAGAGAGAGAGCGAAAGAGAAAGAGAAAGAGAAAGAGAAAGAGAGAGAGAGAGAGAAAGAGAAAGAGAAAGAGAAAGAGAAAGAGAAAGAGAAAGAGAGAGAGAGAGAGAGAGAGAGAGAGAGAGAGAGAGAGGGAGAGGGAGAGGGAGAGGGAGAGGGAGAGGGAGAGGGAGAGGGAGAGAGAGAGAGAGAGAGAGAGAGAGAGAGAGAGAATGATAGAGAGAGATATTCAGATGGAAAAAATGAAAAAGGAGAGAGCATATGGGTTAATCTAAGCTGCTAGTTACCAGATAGGGGTTTTAGTGCTTAATTTGAAGTCGATAGATAGCCGATAAATCCCATTATTATAATTTTTTTTCTAGAAAGACAATAATAAAAACAAAGGCAGGTTGGGAGTTGAAAGATCAGTATGCCATTATGTATATAAATACGAATACACTTAATGGCCGAGCATATGTTAATTTTCAGTGTATAATCATCTGACGGACCTCCTCCTCTTGAAGAATGCATATGACTATTGCATATATTTAACACTTAATTTTACATATACTTGTAAGCTGGTGGTAGAAAATTACCCAGGCAACAATGCACTTTTACAAGCCGTCACTTGTGAGATAAAAAAAAAGACATTTCTTTTTGCCATGCAATCGAATTTGAAGTTTGTTAACATCAGTTTGTTAACTTATATTATATACACACTCTTCGATATGTATACACTTTAAACATTCACAAATATCTAAAACATTATGTAAAAAAATCATGCTTTACTTAACACACGCGTTTGTAGGAATCTACACCTGTGAACAAATACAACAACGTCCTATAAGATATTACTAATGTTGGTACTTCAACTACTATTACTATTACTGTCTCTCTCATTCTATCTAGATATATATCTCTTTTTATGTCTCTCTCTCTTCCTCGTATCATGAGTACATATACAAATAGACATGGTATAATCTGTACTAATACAACCAACAGCAGATTAGAATAAGAAATAAATATAACAGACATAACTATCTAATTCAATTATCCTTGTTTTCAAACTCGGACCACATTTTATATCACAAGTAAACTTTGTAAATTAGGTTATTCTCGCACGTGTTACTACAGAGAGTCGGTATAATTTCTGGTTACTGGTCCTGCCTCCTTTGGCATGTACGGTAATGCTCTGTCGTGCGCGGGGGAGACTTTCAGCCATAGCTAAGGTCAGTGGTATTCATTGCGTGCAGTGGCTGTCCGGATGGAAATGTTTAATAAAGAAATTATTTTATTCATATATAGTTTGCATATGAATGGTTAATGAGTTGCTAGTAAGTCCTATGCTTTGAGAGTATTTAGGAATGGTAGTCGAATAAACAGAAGCTGTTCTAGGTCCGTCTACACAAGAGCAGATCTCACCGTGAACGTAGATAACCAAATTAGCTTTCTTGCAAGAAATAACGAATATCACTGTTCTAAAGAAAAAGAAAAAAGAAGAAGAAAAAAAAAAAAAAAACAGTGGCTTTGCGCAAAGAACAGCAAACTCTCTTCCTTCCCTAAAAGCAAAACAAAAACACAGCGGTACTTACACTGCATCTTCAACATTTTTCCTCGGTACTTGCTTCAAAGTACAAGAGATTAAACCGATATTCAACCGCAGAATTAGAATCATCAGTTAATGCAACTCTATTTGCAACAAAGATAGCACATCATCTTTATACTTTCTGTTAGCTTTCCTCGCCTGAATAATATACATGCATTGTGAATAATGCGACTTAGCTTAATATTTTACCATTAATGGCGTGTTTGAGCTTTCCCTTAGCGCTTTTGTCTCATATTTAATTGGTAAAGCGATATAATTCTCCTTTGTTTTGTCCTCTCACTAAAATTCATCTGAAAAAAAGTGTGATCGCAGGGTAAAAGGGGGCTTTTCTCCCCCTAATTTTGGACTAAGGGGAACTTTTCTTCCCCTAATATTTACTAAAAGGGATATTTCGATATTAAGGAGAATAGGGACGGGAGCTTAAGGACCCACCACTTGTGTACGTGTCTGCTCGCCAATGTTTATCAAGGTTCATTTCCTTTTTATGTGCATCATTTTGCTCTAAAAAAATAAAGAGAAATAATGGCTTGGTTTGGCTTCACTTGACTTGACTTGGACTTGGATTGACTTGGCTTCACTTGACTCGATTCGACTTGATTCGATTCGACGGGACCTGATTCGACTCGGTTCGACTCAACGCGACTTAATTCGATTCGACTCAACGCGACTCGACTCGATTCGACTCAACGCGACTCGACTCGATTCGACTCAACGCGACTCGACTCGATTCGACTCGATTCGACTCAACGCGACTTAATTCGACTCGACTCAACGCGACTTAATTCGACTCGACTCAACGCGACTCGACTCGATTCGACTCAACGCGACTCGACTCGATTCGACTCAACGCGACTCGACTCGATTCGACTCGATTCGACTCAACGCGACTTAATTCGACTCGACTCAACGCGACTTAATTCGACTCGACTCAACGCGACTCGACTCAACGCGACTCGACTCGATTCGACTCAACGCGACTTAATTCGACTCGACTCAACGCGACTTAATTCGATTCGACTCAACGCGACTCGACTCGATTCGACTCAACGCGACTCGACTCGATTCGACTCGATTCGACTCAACGCGACTTAATTCGATTCGACTCAACGCGACTCGACTCGATTCGACTCAACGCGACTCGACTCGATTCGACCCAACGCGACTCGACTCGATTCGACTCAACGCGACTCGACTCGATTCGACTCGATTCGACTCAACGCGACTTAATTCGACTCGACTCAACGCGACTTAATTCGACTCGACTCAACGCGACTCGACTCGATTCGACTCAACGCGACTCGACTCGATTCGACTCAACGCGACTCGACTCGATTCGACTCAACGCGACTCGACTCGATTCGACTCAACGCGACTCGACTCGATTCGACTCGATTCGACTCAACGCGACTTAATTCGACTCGACTCAACGCGACTTAATTCGACTCGACTCAACGCGACTCGACTCGATTCGACTCAACGCGACTCGACTCGATTCGACTCAACGCGACTTAATTCGACTCGACTCAACGCGACTTAATTCGATTCGACTCAACGCGACTCGACTCGATTCGACTCAACGCGACTCGACTCGATTCGACTCAACGCGACTCGACTCGATTCGACTCAACGCGACTCGACTCGATTCGACTCAACGCGACTCGACTCGATTCGACTCAACGCGACTCGACTCGATTCGACTCGATTCGACTCAACGCGACTTAATTCGACTCGACTCAACGCGACTTAATTCGACTCGACTCAACGCGACTCGACTCGATTCGACTCAACGCGACTCGACTCGATTCGACTCAACGCGACTCGACTCGATTCGACTCGATTCGACTCAACGCGACTTAATTCGACTCGACTCAACGCGACTTAATTCGACTCGACTCAACGCGACTCGACTCGATTCGACTCAACGCGACTCGACTCGATTCGACTCAACGCGACTCGACTTGATTCGACTCAACGCGACTTAATTCGACTCGACTCAACGCGACTTAATTCGACTCGACTCAACGCGACTCGACTCGATTCGACTCAACGCGACTCGACTCGACTTAACGCGTCTTAATTCGACTCGACTCGATTCGACTCAACGCGACTTAATTCGACTCGACTCGATTCGATTCGACTCAACGCGACTCGATTCGACTCAACGCGACTCGACTCGACTCAACGCGACTCGATTCGACTCAACGCGACTCGATTCGATTCGACTCAACGCGACTCGACTCGATTTGACTCAACGCGACTCGACTCGACTCGACTCGATTCGATTCAACGCGACTCGATTCGATTCGACTCAACGCGACTCGACTCGATTCGACTCAACGCGACTCGACTCGATTCGACTCAACGCGACTTAATTCGACTCGACTCAACGCGACTTAATTCGACTCGACTCAACGCGACTCGACTCGATTCGACTCAACGCGACTTAATTCGACTCGACTCAACGCGACTTAATTCGACTCGACTCAACGCGACTCGACTCGATTCGACTCAACGCGACTTAATTCGACTCGACTCAACGCGACTTAATTCGACTCGACTCAACGCGACTCGACTCGATTCGACTCAACGCGACTTAATTCGACTCGACTCAACGCGACTTAATTCGACTCGACTCATCGCGACTCGACTCGATTCGACTCAACGCGACTTAATTCGACTCGACTCAACGCGACTTAATTCGACTCGACTCAACGCGACTCGACTCGATTCGACTCAACGCGACTTAATTCGACTCGACTCAACGCGACTTAATTCGACTCGACTCAACGCGACTCGACTCGATTCGACTCAACGCGACTCGACTCGACTCGACTCAACGCGACTTAATTCGACTCGACTCGATTCGACTCAACGCGACTCGACTCGACTCGACTCGGACGAAAGCGAGAAACCACCAAATCATTAAACCTAAACGCAGGCGACATAAGTTTGTTAATTTCCTCTTTCGTCGACTTTAATTACTTTTTTCCACATGCCGAGGTGATTAATTACCATGAAACTATCAAGACAATTAAGGAGAAAATTACTTGTGAACAAGAAGAATGTAAGAAGTACATATCACTTACATTTCGTTTAAGTCTTGGAAAGAAAAAAAGAGAAAAAAAAGAAAGAAAGAAAGAAAGAAAGAAAGAAAAAAAAAAAAAGTGACTTCAGGGAAGCATTGAAATTTGATGTGGCACTTAATATCTACAATGAAATTAACTTCACTGACACACCCTAATTAATGTTGATGATAATCATGATTTCATTAGTATTAACGATGATAAGTAACAGTTTTTTTTTGAATTGTGATTATTATAATCACGATAATGATATCACTATCATCAATGAAATAAATGATAACAGGGACGCAATAACAACAATAAACATCATTAAAGAATGATGATGTTATTAATAGTTGATGTAGTAATAACACTGATAATACGTGACAAATACGGCAGTAGATATTATCACTGATATTACTAATATTATCATAATTTCTTTATCATAATGATCATTATCATAATCATAAGTGTATCATTATCATTATCATCATTTCCATCAGTAATATTATAGTTTTTATCACCATCCTTATTTCATTA
>NW_028234443.1:13906077-13908577 GCF_977035675.1 Penaeus japonicus
GAGGTATTAATCGCCTACTCTAATACGTCACACTTCAGGTAGGTTTTGCTGCTGATAAAATAATTCCCATCAGCTTTTGCATTATTTACTACAATGAACCTAATGTCTAAGCAAATTGCTGTCAGAAATTCTGCGTTGTCGTTCATATGGAAAATATCATCACCAATGTCTGGGTAGGGTATTGCGAAGCCTGACAGCTCTTATTGCGATGCCAAGTCAGTCACCGCCTTCCTTATTCTAGCGTTCATATCTCCCATAACCACAGAACCATTATGCATATGATTAGATCTAATCTCTTGTATAGACGCAAAAGTTTCATGAGAAAAATAATGTCGCATGGGGGAGTATAACGGAACCCAAATAACACATCCTTCACTTTACTGAGCTGCAGCCATATTTGGTCCCCTATACTCACATCAACATTACAGACACAAATACACATGTAATCCTTCACTAACACTACACTCCCATCTCCCAAGGAACGGCTCAAATCTTGGTAGGCGGACAGGTAAGTCTGTTTGAACAGTCAGTGCGAAGACGTTATAATTTCACAACAAATAGTAAATGTTTGATTTTTTAAATGTAGTACATGCTCGGTTTATGTTCTATTATATCACTTTTATCGCTCCGTTGGTTTTATAAAAACTGCAGGTTCCAACTATTGATAAACTTGCATTGTCTAATTGCCAGCCTCACATCGCATAAATGAGGTTTTGCGACCGAGTGTGTTTGTCACGTATCGCAAGAAGTAGGGGACGGTTCCGCCTCCCGCTAGCCTCCCAGAGCCTACGATGCTAACACTCTGCGGCAGGCACGCCCACTTTCTTCAACACTCGCGTCGGCTTCACCGCGTTCGTCATTGCACCGTCAGCCGCTAAGTAGCGCAGTCGTTAGCGTGCGACCTCCCATCCCCGTGGTTGGCTGGTCGAGCCCCGTCCAAGCTCATGAGTTCCCACTGTCTCCTGGTGGTCACTGCCGTGTCTGGACAATGCGGTGGGTAAGGATCAAGTTCAGGTCGAGTCAACACTCGATGGCACACTCTCACACGAGTCAGCACATGCTGATACAGGCGGGCTCGCCTCACTGCATATAAGCTCTGCGGCGCATCTGCTCCGTATACCTAGCTTATCCTTATCGTCCAACGCCTCTCACTCATCCAGTAATCCCAGCACCATCAAGGTCATCTCTTGCTCTTTCCGGTTCAACACCTCCAAGAACCGCTGTTGCTGGGAGAAAAGTTAATCTTGCTTGTTGATTTCTGTGTTCAACTCGGGAAACATTTTAGTGATGAAACTTTCCGTGGAGGTTATTGCTGCTTTCATCTCAGGAACTTCAGGATCCTTCGCCATAACTACATTCAATTCCCGTCTAACGGCCTCAACGTTGACATCTTGTTTTCCTCCCAAGCAGCCAAAATTATTTCAAATAGCACTTCTTTATTCATTCTCGTCAACTGATTCCGCTGTATTTTTCTTAGCTCAGATATGCTTCTCGTGATCAGCTGCTATTTCGGTGTCACAAAAGGTCACCAAACGATGACGTCATATAGGTTTAGTGTGCATGTGCCGACGGCAAGAACACGGTCTAGAACAGGCTATGGCCTGAGTATTTAACTTTACCGTTACTACAGCGCCAGTCTCCAGACCCGCAGCGCTCTCTATCTCAGGGTAGCCTTTGGCTACAATCCCTGTATAAGGAGGCCCAGCAGTCTAAGGTGACTTTTAGGTGTGTTTTTTCTCCTACTAAAATCTTTCCTTTTCCTGTGGCTATCTGGACCTACACAAATCCTTCGGGCGTTTTTGTATTCGTTTGCGCTCTCACCTACTGCCCGCTTTGCAGCAAGGGAGGTGCCCAACACAAAACTCCAATCCGCTAAGGCGCTGGAGAATGCAACCAGCCTGCCTCTCGGGGGAGGGGGGGGGGTCGAATGTAAGATCTCGTAATTATAAGAGCAACCATAATTCATTATCTAGACCTTTCTCTCTCACTAAACCCCACCATCTTCCACCTTATCAACTCACTCATCACAATCAATCATCCCATCCCACCCACTCACCCTACCTCACCTACCATCACATTCATTTCTTCGCCGACCATATGACCTGGTAACCATGGTAAAAATTAAGATAAACGTCTCTGGTGATCCCTCACCGAGACGCGGAGAAATCTTAGCCTAGACCCTGTTTGACCCTGAGAGTCGATTACTTCGGTACTTTCCCACCCATGATGGGTACTTAGCAATCACTGAAGCTGCCGCACAAGCTGAGAAGCTATTTGCCAAACATACCCTGACGACCTTGGAAAAGCATGGATTCACACCCATCTTACCACTTGACATGAAGAGCCAAACTCACACTAGTATTAAAAAAAAAACTAGATCGCCAAGTGGTAAGTGAAAACGGCAAAGACATTTCTGATGAGATAATGGTTTCTGCCCCTTTTGCCACCGTCGAACATGTTTTCGTGATGAAAACAAAATATATAGCCAAAGCCAAGTTCT
>NW_028234443.1:13933577-13936077 GCF_977035675.1 Penaeus japonicus
GCTATAATGTAATTATATTGAATTCCCATTGCAGTTTCAGTTATAGTAGAAAATAACAATACCTTACTACTATCAATATTACTTCCATTACTACAATTTTTATTACTACTACTACTACTGTGATAGAATTGGTGGTATTTTCCTGACACTTCTTCAATGCATGTGTGTTATTGGTATAAGAAAGCACTCGCACACACACACACACGCACGCACGCACGCCCTGTGTCGATGCACGTTGCGCCCTTCTCGTACCAACACACCCAATAGCTCGTTACGTAATTACTCAATACGGTAAATCGATTATTGTGATTTGTATTATCGTTTTATACAGTAGCATAGACAGAAAATGACCCTATTATCAAAATTTTGGATAGGAAATGCAGTCAGTCTGTCTGCCTCTGTCCCTCTCGCAAATATCAACCTTCCTGTCTTCAAATTCCATAGCAATACTACCCAAGCCATGGTTCATCTGCTTTCACTGTTGGACACCCTGAAAAAGAATAGAAACGTTCTAGAAATATCTTCAAAATATCCATATTGGAAAAAAAACGAGAAACGACGGCACGCCAGACCAAGGTAACTCTTTCAACAGCCTTGAAAAGAAAGAAAGAAAACGGATCACACATGCCGTTTCGCTGTCAGATCTTTAACTTCAAACAACGGACTCTGAATAAGCAACTCTTTCCTTCGCTTTGACATGTAAACTGTAAAAGTCCTGAAGACGATTTTTCATCTGAGAGTAACGGCATCTCGTTGGCCTTAGTAACAGTCGGTATTTCTAAGTATTTCTATGATTGATATGTTTTTTTTTTTTTTTTTTTTTTTTTTAGTTGGTTTCGTATCTTCAAACTTAAACTAAGATAACATAACTAGGATAACAACAATGTATAGAGACAAACGTTTCCGTAAGGATGATTTGATTTCCGTGGGTGTTGAACAAAGGAACACCATCGTCTATTGCAACACTGAAGAAAAGACCGTAATGGAAAATAAAATGATAATAAAAATAATATCTGAGTAGGAATAACCCCCCCCCCCCCCGTTGGTCAAATATCTTCCTGCCTTCTATTTTCTTTGGAAGAAACCATTCTGTCAACAAAGACCATTATAAATTGCCCAGAAACGTACAAAGAGCATAAGAGTTGCAATAAGCGTGTCGTAAATAGGAGAGTGGAGTACGTGCTTGGAAAACCTTTGCATTTTTAACAATCCTTTTTCTTCTGAAGCAGCACATGCACAGTTTTGAACAACGAGAGAGAGAGAAAAAAAAGAAAAAAAAAATGTAGCCGCAGCAAATTCTTCCTTTAAACATACTGATGTTAGCGACGGAGACGGAGAGAGAGAAAGAGAGAGTTAAGAAAGGAGTAAGAAAAAGACGAAGAAGAAGATAAAAGAAAAAAAAAAAAAACGATTTTTTCCATTTCCCCTTTTCATCGTTAGCAAAAAAGCTTTCCCTTTTTGCTCTGATGATACAAATACAGGGATCAGACACGCAGTACACAATCATCCACGGTTGTAAAACGAATACATTTTGCACATAACAGGACGTCGAAATGAACGGAATTTTCCTGCACGGAAAAGACTGCGTGAGGTACAAAGGGATTTTAAAATTAGTCGACGATACATCCCGCTTTCTGCCGATTCAATTAGCTGCATCATCTGTGAAGCTTCCAATGGATAATCCACAAGTGCGGTATTTCCCAACATCCGTAGTTCAGTTCTAAATTTCTTTTGATCTTTCGTTCCTTCTTTCTGTCTTTCGTATTTTCGTTCTTTTTTTTTTACTAACCTTTGTCTTATACCTTTCGTATTTTCGTTCTTTCTTTCTTTTTTTCTAACCTTTGTCTTATCTTCGTTCTGTCTTTTTTTTTTACTTTCCGTTTTATCTTTCAATGTTTTTTAATCTTCATTTTCCCAACTTCTTTGCGTCATCTGTTTCCTCGCAGGACAGACTTCCATCGTTACCAAAAAGCCAATAAAAAAATGAACAGCGACGATAAATGCACAAATGCTCATCCCATCTAACGCTAATCGGATCGAGGTTGGCGGAGAATGCTATCGATAAAAACTTTTCCTTCCGCCGTCCCCCACCCCTTCTCCTCTCCGCCTCGCTGCACCTCCAGAAAAGTTACTGCGGGTCAGTTACACACCACAAAGTCACTCACCACAAAATTACTCAATACGAAGTTAATCGCTACAATATTACTCAACAAAAATCCCATAAACGTTGCTACGAGCAGAATCACTCAATCTCACGGTTCCTCGCCGCGTAGTTACTCATAATAAGCTTACTCTCAGTAGCATTACTCACTACAGAGACACTCTTAATAGAATTACTCATCGTACAGTTCATCAATCAGTCACCACATACCTACTCACCTAGGCTTATTTACGCCACAGAACGGACAGAAAATTGCGTTTACTAACCTCTAATCAATCTCCCATCTTGCATTTCCCGATGCTTTCCACCTTAAGGCCAGTTCGAAGTTGGCTAATTCAT
>NW_028234443.1:13958577-13961077 GCF_977035675.1 Penaeus japonicus
CACACACACACACACACACACACACACATATATATATATATATATATATATATATATATATATATATATATATATATATATATATACATATAAAAGTATATATATACATACATATATATATATATATATGTATATATATATATATATATATATATATATATATATATATATATATACATATATATGTATACATATATATATATTTCTATATATAGAGATATAGATAAAGATATGTATACACACACACACACACACACACACACACACACACAAATATATATATATATATATATATATATATATATATATATATATATATATATATATATATATATATATATATGAATATGTAAATAAAGATATATATATATATATATATATATATATATATATATATATATATATATATATATATGTATATATATGCATATATATATATATATATAATATATATATATATATATATATATATATATATATATATATATATATATATATATATATATATATATGTGTGTGTGTGTGTGTGTGTGTATGTTTGTGTGTGTATACAATAAATATACACTCACTCACAAGTAACCGAAGAATTATAGTACAAAGAAAAATCAGGATAAACGATGCAACGAGTTATGATTATGCGTGTAATATTAAAGATGAAAAAGTCAAGTAAGTAGCTGACTAATAACTAATTGCGTAAAAGTTCCGTTATAATTCAGCAGTAAGTTACGAAAACTAGTGAATCCAAAGGTATTTTATGGCATCAGGTTCTTATGCAATATGATTACGTGGGACTAAGTTGAAGCCTAATGTCATAATGATGATAACAATACGATACTGCTGTTGCTGCTGCTACTACTACTATTATATTACTGATGATAATGAAAATAAGAGTAAATTTATTGATAATAGAAGGATTAGTTTTTTGTTATCATTATAATTATCAATACCATCATTTTTCATTATCATTGTTATTAATAAAAAAAAAGTGTGTGTGTGAGTAAATTTAATGATAATAGAATGATTATTTTTTTATCATTATAATTATTAATACCATCATTTTTCATTATCATTGTTATTAATATCATTATTGTCATTGTTGTTTTCATCTTTTATCATCATCATCATCATCATCATTAATATCTCTATATAGACATGCTTTATTATTAATTAGTTTTTTTTGTTATCATTATAATTATAAATATCATCATTTTTCATTATCACTGTTATTAATATCATTATTGTCATTATTGTTTTCATTTTTTATCATCATCATCATCATCATCACTAATATCTCTATATAGACATGCTTTATTTCATTTTGAGGTTGAAAGGTCATGTGTAGTATCAGGCATCCTTATGTACAAAGCGAGTAAATCGAGGGAAATTCCCAAGTGGGTTCTGTACTTTAATGCCGATATTCGATTTTCCTTAATGCCACACTCAAGCTAAGTATTTGAAAAGTTGTCTGTTCGTTTTTAAATCACGCCATTTCTTAAGGCAGGGAAGAAGAACAAAATATAGGCGTGTCTAGCAACAAATATTCATCATTATTATCACCATTATAGCAATATATGTTTCTCTAATGACATGTAACTTGCGCTTGAAGTGAAACATTAGAAAATTATCATACAATATATATCTTTTCGGATAAATAATTTCAAAACAGAATATCTCTGAAGACATTTACTTTTTTTGAAACATTTACATATCTATTTTGTTGTTATAGATGGTGTTCGAAAAATCATCGGTTACAAGAAATACATCATAAAACCATTATATTTCTATGGATAACATGTCCCTCTTTGTTATGAGAAAAGCTTGGACTTATGAAGTAGTCGTTTAAAGAATGTGGGTTGATGCTCACTGGCCAAGATTTAAGTATACGTCACTCAGTAGAACGACAAAAAATGTAAATAGAAAGAATGTCCAGTCACTGAATCGTGGCAGTGGGCAGACCCGGGCCAACACGATATCTGTGTCCCGCCTTCGGTATGTGTAAGTTTAAATATAGTTTTGTATTGCTGTATGTCGGTGTTGTTTTAGCGAGTCTCCTTTTTATCATAAATCTTATATGCTTTGGATGTAGATGTGTTATGGTAGACACAATAAATGATGATACATAGATATACCAACTAGCGCACTGGTGTAGATAGTGACACTTAGGTCTCTGAAAACTCTACGGTAGAATGAATCGCATTTCATTTAGCCTGTGCAGTTAGCCAGGGTGGTAAATAAAAAACCAAACTAAAACCAAATATAAATGTGATGTATTGGGTGTATTTTATTCTCATGATTCTTATGAAAACAACAATAAGCAATATGACGTACAACAGCAATGATCATGATTACATTGATTATAAACTGGAAAGTGTATCCGACTGTGCCTAAATATAGAGAATGGGAAAGAATACTGACTTTTATAATAAAGAAAGTAAAGGGGTCCAGCAATCATAACTGACAGAAGAAATCTAGTATACGTCTTCGCTACAGGTTTAGTCCC
>NW_028234443.1:13985532-13990532 GCF_977035675.1 Penaeus japonicus
AGGTACGCAGAGTTATGGAATTATTTCATAACATCAACTGTACTAGAAGATGTACTTATGCTATATCCGAAATTCGGTATATGATACCTTATTATAACATTTATCAAATGTCTATTCACGTTGATATACTATAGAATATAATCATGTTATTACCTTAATTTGTAATACAATGTTAGCAACAATGTCATCATTACATAAATGTATCAAAACTTGCCCATGCCTGTGCAGTTAGCCAGGGTGGTAAATAAAGATCTAAACTAAACTAAAAAAAAACATGAAGTATTAGGTATTCTATAGAATACCTCCTTACCTTATTGTGTAGGAGGAGGGATCCCTAAGAAGGACGAAGGAGCCTGTAACGGTACAATTCAATTTGAAAGGATTCGATTACCAAGGACATATATATATTTATATATATATATATATATAATATATATATATATAATATACATATATATGTATATATATATATATATATGGGTGTGTGTGTGTGTGTGTGTGTGTGTGTGTGTGTGTGTGTGTATATATATATATATATATATATATATATATATATATATATATATATATATATATATATATATATATACACATATATACATATATATATATACATATACATATATATATATATATATATATATATATATATATATATATATATATATATATATATATATATATATGGTAACAGAGTTGACTTCGAAGATCGTGGCCATAACTTTCGTCATCTATCGTGACCTAATGAGAAACCTGAAGTTGTGTCGTTTAGCAGAGATAACCTCTTGCTAAATATGAATCACAACAGCATAGGGCTTAATCCAGAAAATAGCATGCGTATCATCAATTGGTAAAATGAACGTCTTACAAATGATCGCCCTCAAATCACCAACAGGAATCATCCAAATGAAATCAGAGAATCTTCGATCTATTTCACATATAACTTTAAAGTATCATGATTGGTCAGATTTCACTAAATGATCATCATTTTCATTGTGATTTCAGATAATCTTTGAATAAAAGTAATAAGTAATCAGCATAAAATTTATCAATCAATTAACTATATCAATTAGATATTTAAATAACTGATAGCATCAATATAGAACAATAAAATAACTGAAACGTTGAAATCACCAAACTACTGCTTAACTTCAGATTTTAAGTTATTATTCAGGCGTTAATAAGATTATGAGAATATGTATCCTTATTTATGAGCTTATAAGTTTCCGTGTGTCATCTATATCATCCATAAAATTATTCGCTTTGGTGTATTATAAAGTTACATAATTGTACAATCTCCTAGTTTCACAATCAGTTCCCACGACACAGAAAGAAAAACAAAAAACAAAAGGAAAATGATCTTTTTTTTTGTTCTGACACTTGCATGAAATAAAACTCTATTCTGACCATGTATATGCAATATTGGTCTGCATGTTACGATGCAGGAAATGTGCAAGTGAAAGAATACTGGTAAAACAAATATAGAGAAGTAGAGAATATTTCACGAGTCTTATATCTCCAGACATCTTTATTATTTTTTCCCCGTGTTTTAGGTGATATTTCTTATTTTCTCTAGACATTTTTGTATGAAAATAATAGACAAGATTACAGCGCATAAGTTTATATGCGTTTTATTACTAACACGATACACTTTCCCTATTTGCATTGCTAAGAACCATGACAGCTGACCTTTTCTGAAATCGATTTGAACTTTTCCCAGTTCTAAAAGCCACCTGTCACTGGTGCCTGAATCATCTAGTTTAAATATTCTTTTGTCCGAGTTAACTGTTATGTTAAGAAGGGGTGGCTTACTTTATCTTCTGTGACAAGTATCATATAATGTTATTGTTCCCGGAGTACCACACTTGTTTAGCTAGCAGCCTTAACCTTTATTAGAGTATAGACATTACCACAGACCCCTACGTGTGATTGCGGGTTCCCTATCCAAGAAATGGACCTTATCCTTTCTAATTGCCCAAGAAGCCCTGTCAGTATCAGTCCACCAGACCTACAAAAGGTCACCGACAGGGACAAAATATGGATAGAATTCTGGTGTGATACGATATGATGATGATGACCACAGACCCCATGCCACTACACCTGAAAGGACGGGGTGTGTGATCCGTTTTCTGTGCAAGGTATCCAAGAGCACGATGGCAGTGTTTTGCAAAAAGAATATCAACCATGATTACACTGTCCTTTCTTTCTTCTTTTTTCTTCTTTTCTATTCAAGTCTACCGTACAAATCACAAGCGAAAATGGTATGATATACAGTAAAGTGGTTAAAGTGGAGTGTGGTTTATTGAATCCCTTCTACTTGCATGCCCTCAGGTTAATGCTTGGGGAAGGTCATCTGAGGGAAATGATTCATTAGCCTGTCTATTGTTTAGGATTGTCATCAGGTATCGGCTAAATTAATGAATATCGCCTTCGTTAATGATCAAGTCAATTGATGGAGTTAATTTCAACCTTTATCTTTTATTGCCTAGTTTTTGCTCTTCACAATTGAGTACGGGTTTTCTAATGAAGATTTAGGGAAAAGGGCTGATTAATTATGTTCGTTATACTTATATTGTCAATAATAAATTTATTTGTTGATATTGACAAATTCAATTTAATCTGGAATAACGTAATTAGCATATGAGCTAGGAGTTCCTCATAAAATACACGAGTGTTCTCTCCAGATAAACAATATACTCGTTTATTCATTTTGCTTTTCACTTGATGATGTCATAGAGATTACGTTTCGGCTATACATACTTATATAAGTGTGCGTGCGTGTGCGTGTGTGTGTTTGTGTTTGTGTTTGTGTTTGTGTTTGTGTTTGTGTTTGTGTTTGTGTTTGTGTTTGTGTTTGTGTGTGTGTGTGTGTGTGTGTGAGTCTCTCTCTCTCTCTCTCTCTCTCTCTCTCTCTCTCTCTCTCTCTCTCTCTCTCTCTCTCTCTCTCTCTCTCTCTCTCTCTCTCTCTCTCTCTCTCTTTCCCTCTATTTATTCCATTTCTTTTTATATGAAATATAGTTTGAAGAATAATTCCTTCGTTTTATGAACTGTAGAAAGAAAAGCAGTACATACTAACCAGATTTAGCAACGAAAGTAGAAGTTAAGAATAAAAATCCTTACCACGTATACCTTCTTCTTTTGTTGTTGAATCGTGGTATCTGTATTCAAACCCTGTTTCACGTTGAAAAACAGGTAATCGGATTTCATTGCACTCATTTACTTATGGTACACGTAACCTTCTAAGCAGACAATAAGGAGTTTCGAAAGACAATGGTATTCTGCATTGTTTTGATTAAGTAAAGATTACGAAATACCATTGTAAGCTTGTGGGGACAATAGCATGATATTATATTTTTCTTTACACTAACGATACAATAAATCGTCTTTTCTTTAGATGACAAATAACCCAACCAAAAAAAAAAAAAAAAAAAAAAAAAAAGTTAAAGTAAAGGATAATCAAATAGCCTTTTGAACAGTCGTAACCATTTATCCCGTGACCAGTGACTTTTAGGAAGAAAAAGGTTAAACTGACTTCGGATTATATTTTACTTGTGCTACCGAATAAGAAGTTTAATGGTAACGGTTCTTACTATTGTGAATAGGAAAAGTGTAAAGGTGTTACAAAACGTAAAGAAATTGTTTTAGTCTTACTATATATGTATCACTTTCATACTACCAATCTTAAAGAAAATAAATGTCACAACACTGAAAATATGTATGTGAATAAAACACATGGAAAATATAAAACCTGAAATAATCTGAACCTCTCTACATCTTTTTCATGTCAGCATCTATCCATGTGCATATTTCCCACGCTGTAACATGTTAATGGAACAAGTTATATGTGCACTACCTTTGCATAATTTTTCATTGCATTAAATCTACGCTCACCAAATGATTAAAGTTTTATAAACGAAAAAACAACAACAACTCCATACCTGATTCGAAACTTGTTTGTCATCTCATCAAAGAGGTAGTTCAGCCTAAGTTAGGTTATTTAGGAAATAGATTGGGTTAGGTTCAGACACAGAGGAACATACCCACGCACCCATTTTAAAACCTCACTTGCCAACAACAACGAGATGATTTTGACCTTACCTGTATATATTTTTTTCTTTTTTTTTTTCTTTACCATTATCCAGTTAAACTATCATTTTAGGTCGAAATATATAATGAAACAACATTTGAACCGGTAATAGAAATAAAAACAAAAAACAAAAAAAACAAAGGTACACAAATAGCCTTTACGGTGACTCCATAAATTTAAATTTCCAATCACGGTAGCAAGTGCTCTTTACGAAGGATTATATAAAATTCATTCACTTGTGAAACACTTACAGAATATAAATGTCTCTGATGATGTTTAAGCATATTAATTAATTGCATATTTATAAGATGGGGTTCTTATATAAGAGGAAAAGAGATCCATCAATGTCAAAGATTAACCTTTCAAAACTAAAGGATTAATTGGCAGCTTTAAAAACTCGACCTTTTCTTTTGATTAGAGTTTTAATTTTGTAGTACCCAATCCAACTCTCTCCTGGTAGGGACGAATAGTCGTATCTTGTTGTTTATACTTTCATAAGGCATAATTAATTTTACCATTCTTTCCATTTAGTAAAGGCTATTTTCATGATAAACCAAGTTACTTTTAAAACTGGTAATTAATGTTTTAGGCTTATATTTGAAGTTGATTTGTTTTTTTCTGTTTTGCTTCTTTCTCTCTTTCACATACGCAAGCACGCACACAAGTAAGACACACACACACACACACACACACACACACACACACACACACACACACACACACTCGCACTTTCACTCGCACTTGCACACGCGGCAAATGTAACATTCCTTACGAATTACGGCCCAGTTTGAATAAACAAATCATGGATGAATGGGAATTAGGCCTTAATATCCGATTTCATATTGGATTTCTTAAGAGGAGTGATTTATAAGATAAAATATTATTGGCAAAAACGCTCTTACGTGTTGATTCA
>NW_028234443.1:13998032-14000532 GCF_977035675.1 Penaeus japonicus
AGTCGTTACTTGAATGATATTCAAGCGAGTCAAATTAATCTGGATTACCGAATATTCCAAAGATTAAGAAATAAAACTTGAAACATTAAGGTGAATGTCTGTACGAATCACATCTTCTTAAGAGGTAACCTTTATATTCCGGCGAGAAAAATGGAAAGAGAGAAACTATGTGTGCCCCTGTGTGTATATGAGTATATTCGTTTGTAGCGTATAACTAGCATTTTATCATTCAACATGTACGCGCCAGATACATGTGTATGTTGGACATCCTCTCTAACCTTACTAAACATTATCTCAATTTCTGTTCTCATAACTTACGGGAAATTGAATTCCCTGTTTAAGTGATTCAGTATCGTCAAGTATTATTATTGCTCATATAATTTGGAGTGAATTTGTATAACGGGGGCACTGGACGGGCAGCCCTCACAATTTTCAGGGTATTGCATCTGATGCATGGAGTCTATGAAACTGTCTCAAGCAGATGACGTCTATCCCTTTATGACAGATAACTTTACTTCGCTCAATCATACCGTATCAAGGGTCACATTTTCACTCCATATAGGAAAGGATTTTATTACTCTCCAACATTGATCCTGGTAGACTATGAAGGTTCATTTTTATATTCCTATATCAATCTGACTCGATTACGTGATCATACTTATCAACAAAAACCCCGTCTCTTCGATGAAGTCAAATCTCATCTCACGGAAATGCATTCCGTTTCTAACATAACCCATTCAAAGTACATCACGCAACACTTTTCTCTCCCTGTCCGTACAGTCTTGCATAAATGATTTCTTCCGTTGTATAGCTCAGCCTAGCCTACTCTCGCACACACACACACACACACACACACATACACACACACACACACACACGCCTAGTATCGCCTCGCCTTTTCCATCGGCTGAATCCTGGAAATTGAAATACACAGGCGGGATTTCTGCTCCCTTTGTTCCTCTTATGTTGCGCATAGTGGGAGTTTCGTCGTCATGGGCGTGGTGTGCGTGTTCTGAAAAGACATTCGATATTCAGTTATCAACTCCTTTGCCACTGAGACAGTATAATGACTATGATTTCAGATATGGAAACCGCTATCCTGTCGACGTAAATAAGTATCGAATATCGAGAGATATGAAATACAGTGCAGGAAAAGGAAGCAAATGACAATAAGAAGAGATGAAAAAAGGGGAATAGAGTGAACAGAACGTGGAGCAAACGCAAAGTTATTTAAAGAAAAAGAACAAAGGGTTCTACCGATACTAGAAAACGAGATATAGTGACCAGGTATATGATTACAAGCGACGTAATCAGAACTGCAGCCGGGATTACTTGTGTCATTGTGATTATCCTTGGAATCCAATTCAGTTCAGTTCAGCAGCTGTTATGGAAGCATTTCAAGCAAAAATAAAAGAGTGGATGATGTTCATTAACACGTATTTGTATTTTTTCCCCAAGAAAACAGAAGGTGAGTAGCGTCTTAAAGTAATACCAATAACATGAGGTATAACAAAGTGATTTTAGTATGTAACCATTTCGTATTGTGATACTTTCAAAATAATAACACGACTATAACAATTCTAAAAGATTGTGACTAAATGCTGTTCTAGATAAGGAATAATGTTTTGATATAGTGGACTTATCAGGCAATACATGATAGATACTGTTCTCAGATATACATTGAGTGTCCGTATTTCGCCCCAAAATGGCCTACTTATGTACCTGTCATTTTATCGTAATATGGTATCAACCATGTAATCATGCAAGTACATATTCAAGGAGATTATAGACCTATACAGATATTAAATGTGACAGATCCCTAATAGGCTGATTTACTACATTAACCCGTCTATCAACTATCAGTATATATTATATATATAGCAATATCATGCGTCATAAATGTAGAATAATGGGTTTGTATGATGTAGAGATCCCTTTCTGTCCCGGAATGTGTTATTTCGTTGATCGGTTATGGAAAATGTTATTTAAAATTGATAAAGGACAAATGTATATATAGTCTGTATGATATATAGCTTTGTAGAAGCCGTACAGAATGATTCTTTGTAAAATCCGCATAGGATAAATCTCTATAAAATAACCCAGTCGGATATTCAAAATTCCACCACAAAACAATGTCGTCACTAGAACTAATATTTACATTATCATGAATCCTTATGGATGACTAAATACGCATCGAGAAAAAATAAAAAAAATAAAAACCACTATACACGAAAAAAAAAAAAATCCCCTAATCTGTGTACCATACTTCTTTCACGCAATATTAATACTAGTCATTACGAAACAATCCCGCAAGTCTTAATTATTGCCACGTCGTTATTTATTTACCCATTCAGGGATAGGCGCACGGAGAGCCCCTCCTCCTGACCCATTTTAATCATGTATTGCGTGTGCCTTTAGGGGAGAAGGGATCACGCAGTCCTCAGTCACTAACTATATTATGTGACCACTAAACCATGAGAGAGAATGAGCAGGCTTGTTT
>NW_028234443.1:14030532-14035532 GCF_977035675.1 Penaeus japonicus
CCAACGTGTGACTTCGGGGCAATGCTAGGTGGGAGCGATGCTGTATATATATGCTTTTCTTTCCTTTTTTTTCTTTTTTTCTTTTTGCTTCGTTTCTTTTTTGGAGGGATAGCATTTGATGTTGATGTTGTTGTGTTTTCAATCTCTGATTTTTTTTTTTTTTTTTTTGTGCTCGTTTCTATAGGGAGGGAATGGTAAGATATACGAGAGACATAGAGAGAGAACGAGAGAGAGAAATAGAAAGAGAGGGGGGGTGAAGAAAGAGAAAGAGGGAGAGAGAAAGAGAGAGATAGATAGATAGATAGAGCATGTGCAAGAGAAAAAAAGAGGGCGAAATAGAAAGTGAGAGACCAAGTAACATTAAGAAAGCTCACAGAAGAAACAAAGAGAGAGAGAGAGAGAGAGATAGAGAGAAAGAGAGAGAGAGAGAGAGAGAGAGAGAGAGAGAGAGAGAGAGAGAGAGAGAGAGAGAGAGAGAGAGAGAGAGAGAGAGAGAGAGAGGGAGGAGAGAGGAGAGAAAGAGAGAGAGAGAGAGAGAGAGAGAGAGAGAGAGAGAGAGAGAGAGAGAGAGAGAGAGAGAGAGAGAGAGAAAACGGCGAACACACAAAAGAAAGAGAGTAACAGAGAGAGACAAAAATGAATAAATAAATAGATAAAAAAAGAACTTTCTTCTCTCTTCTCCTCGCCTTCCACATCTCATCCCCTGGAGAGCGCCTTTACGGGCCTTTGTTTTCCGTGTTAATCTTATTTTCCTTTCCCTCGCCCCTCATCTACGAGTATTGCTTTCTTCTGTCTGTGTTTCTTTTCTCTCGTTCGTTTCCCAGTATCTGAGCTCTCTATTTCATCAGCCCTTCCGATTCTTCTTCTTCTTCTTCTTCTTCTTCTTCTTCGAGAGAGAGAGAGAGAGAGAGAGAGAGATAGAAATAGAGATAGATAGATAGATTGATAGATAGATAGATAGATAGATAGAGAGAGAGAGAAAGAGAGGGAGAGAGAGAGAGAGAGAGAAAGAAATAGAGAGAGAGATAGAGATAGAAGTAGAGATAGATAGATAGATTGATAGATAGATAGATAGATAGATAGATAGATAGATAGAGAGAGAGAGAGAGAGAGAGAGAGAGAGAGAGAGAGAGAGAGAGAGAGAGAGAGAGAGAGAAAGAGAGAGATATAGAGATAGAAATAGAGATAGATAGATAGATAGAGAAAGAGAGAGAGAGAGAGAGAGAGAGAGAGAGAGAGAGAGAGAGAGAGAGAGAGAGAGAGAGAGAGAGAGAGAGAGAGAGAGAGGTACAGTACGCTTAAAAGTAAAATGTGGGCAGTAGGGAGAATATGTGACAGCGAGTGAGAGAGTGAGAGAAAAAGAGTAAGGAGAGAGCGAAAGAGAGAGAGGTATTTATAGAGAGAAGGAGAGTGCAGGAAGTACATATGGTTTCCAGTTGGTTTAGCAGATTGGAAGTACATACATACTCTCTCTCTTTATTTATCTATCTATGTATCTATATCTATCACTATCCCTCTCTCTCTTTCACAAAGACACACACACACTAAAACACACACGCACACACACACACACACACACACAGACACACACACTAAAACACACACACACACTCAAACACACACACACACACACACACACACACACACACACTAAAACACACACACACACACACACACTAAAACACACACACACACACTAAAACACATACAGACACACTAAAACACACACACACACACAGACACACATACAACCACACCCACCCACGCACGCAATGTATGATACGCATTTACATTTCATACATCGACAATACTTATTTTCGGTCATACGCTTTTTCCCGAATTTCCATATTAATTCATAATTTTCGATTTTGACATTCCTGCCGCCCATTTTAAGCAGAACACCCGCAAACGTCAGGTTTTTGTCCAAAAATATGCAGTAAAATGCTAAATGTATATTCGGCCGGTCACTGACTGGGTAATAAGTTCTAAATTTCATGCGCTATCTGGGCGTGTAGAAATAAGTGAGTATATTTGATATAAAGTATGCTGTTTCGATATTTCTATATTTGGAGATGCATATATGCGATATTTATATATAATTTAGTTTTTATAAATATATATATTATATATATATATATAAATATATATATATTATATATATTTTATGTATATATATTATATTATATACATTATATATATATATATATATTTTTAATTTATGTATATAAAATATATATATATATATATATATATATATATATATATATATATATATAAATTTATATATATATATATATATATATAGTATATATATCTATATATATATATTTATATATGTATATAGAGCGGGATATATACATATTATATTGTATACACACACACACACAACACACATATATATATAATATATATATATTTTGATTTATATATTGTATATATATATATATATATATATATATATATATATATATATATAGATAGATAGATAGATCGTTAGATAGATAGATAGATAGATATACATAGATATTTATTTATTTATTTATGTATGTCAAGCTTATGCCTTTATAAAGTTCAGGTGCCTGTTTGTTTAGGCACATGATCTTATGTTCTGTTGTAGTATGGTCTTGATGGTTCTAGTTATATATAATCTATGTGTGCTTTATTTCTGTTATCATTACTACGGTAGCTGCTCCTAAGATAATAATTAGCATACCTTGCCTTTGTCTCATTCCTGTCTTCATTATCATATATATCATAATCTTGATTACAACTATTATTCCTTTAAGCTGGCGTTACAATGCACACACATACTGTGTGTGTGTATAAATATATATACAGTCTTGTATGTATATATATATGTATATATATATATATATTAATATATTTATATATATATATATATCATATACATATCATTATATTACAATATATATATGTATATATATATATATATATTATATATATATATATATATATATAATTTATATGATATATATAGAGAGAGAGGAGAGAGAGACTGTGGATGAGAGAGAGAGAGATAGAGAGAGTAGAGAGACAGAGGAGAGAGAGAGAGAGAGAGAGAGAGAGAGTCAAGACGCAAAGAGAGAGAGAAGAGAGAGGAGAGAGAGAGAGAGAGAGAGAGAGAGAGAGAGAGAGAGAGAGAGAGAGAACCACACATACACACACACACACAACACACACACACACCACACACACACACACAACACACACACACACAACACACATACAACAATATTAATATATATTATATATATAAATATATATATAATATATATATATATATTATATGAAATATATATAAATATATAAATATAATATATATATTATAATATATATATTAATAATATATATATATATAATAAATGTAAATAATATATAAAATATAGATATAATATACATTTAATTAGAAATATATATATATAGATTTATATATTATATATTATATAATAATATATACATACATAGATACATACATAAATATATATATTAAATATTAAAATATATATATATATAATAATTCACAAATATGTAATATAAAAATATATATATATATATATATATATATATATATATATAAATATATATAATATAATCAACAATAAAATATATATAAATAATATATATAATAAATTATATTTAATCTTATACTATATATATTAATATATTATATATATATAAATATTATATATATATATATATAAAGATATATATAAATATATATATATAATATATATATACAAATATAATCTAATATAAAATTAAAAATAAATATTATATATATATAAACTATATATATATAAAAAATATTTATATAAAAAAAATAATAATAGTATATACATAAATATATATAATAAAATATAAAAATATATACAAAAAAAATATATATATATATTTATAAATAAAAACAAATATAAATAATAAATATATATAAATATATAATAATATAAATTATATAAGTCAGGTAAAAATATAATAAATAACAAAAATATATAAAATATATAAAAATAAATACATAATATATATTTAATGTGAGAATATGTAAACTAAATATAAACCCCATGTATATAATATTATATGTTATATAGATATAAATATATATATAAAAATATATATCATATATATATAATATATATACGTATATATATATATATATATATATAAATATATATATAAATAGTATATATATATATATAATATATATATATACTTATACGTATAACTAATAGATATATAAAAAAATAAATAAAAATATATATATATATAATATAAAAACATATAAAATATAATATAAATACATGTAATATATTAGTATACCAAAAACACACATACATTCAAATATAATATATATATCAATAACTATATATTATACATAATATATATATATAAACTACATACATACATCATAAATGTATATATCATATAAAATATATAATAAATAAATATATAATTATATATAATCAACATATATATATATAATATATAAATAAAATTACATCAATAAATACATATGGCATATATATATTTATATATATAAAAATATATATATATATATATCAATATATATAAATAAATGAATAAAAACATATAAATGCAAAATATATATAAAAATATAAATAAAAAATAAATCTATATAAATATCAAAAAAAATAAAATAATATATATAACAAAAATAAATAATCTACCAAATAACAATATATAACTATATATAGTGATATATCTGAGATATATATAATAGATACATTTAATAGATATATATATATATTATGTATGTTAAAAAGTATATATAAATATATCCCCAGAAAAAAAATAATATATATAATTATATATAAATATATATAACAAAAATATATAAATATCAGATGTTTGTATATAAATAATATATAAAATATATATATGTGTACCATGTATATCATATATATAAATATATTATACAAAATATATATAAATTTTTATATAACAAGATAGAAATATAATAAAAT
>NW_028234443.1:14168374-14185874 GCF_977035675.1 Penaeus japonicus
TAGTCTAGACTAGGATAAAGGAGAAATTGAAACATGAAAGAAATGAGCAAACAATAGGTCTGAAAAAAAAAAAAAAAACATGGATGAGGGCGAAATAAGCTAGAGAAAATAATTTTAGGATTAAAGTCAAAGCAGAAGGAGCAGATGGTAACAATATAAAAAGGAGGAGAGGGTGGAGAGAAGAGTACAGTCGAGGGAACATTACAGATTGAATAAAACATGAGAAATAAGATATAGATAGGGAAAGCCGTGGAGAAGGACCAGGAAAGAGTGTAAGGAGTATAGGAAGGAGAAACAGAAACTAAGGAAATAAAAGGGAGTAAGGGCAAGGGATTGAGTGAGTGGGAAAAAGAAAGGAAGGGAGGAGGAGAAAGGGAGTGATTAAGAGAAAAGAAGGGAGAATGAGAAAGGAAGGGATGAGAAAGGGATTAAGTGAGAGAAAGGAAGGGAGGAGGAAAAAGGGAGTGAATGAAAGAAAGGAAGTGAGGAGGAGAAAGGGAGTGAGTGAATGGATGAGAGAAAGAAAGGAAGGAAGAGACAGGGAGTGAGTCAATGAGAGAAAGATGGAAGGTTTAACAGGTCCGGGACTTGGACACTGCTTGTATGTGGGTAACGTGGCCTAGGATGTGAATAACACGGCAGGAACAGCTTTCTTGGTTTATTTCTAAGCTTGAACTGTAGGACGTTGGAGTGAGGGCTGCTCCTCCTCCGAGGAGCAGGTGTTGCTCCTCTGCTCCCCGAGAGGAGACTCTCTACCACAATGTGTGACTTGTCTCAGGAGATGTGTGAATCACGTGTTTCTTGTGACATGTGACATTTGGAATGTGATGGCGTGAAGTGTATTGCAAATCAATAACATAGCTCATTCAAAGGGGAATAACAAAACAACACCAACACTGTTTATGTCTGGCTGGCGTGAGAGGGGGTAGGACAGATAGATGAATCAACGAGCGCTACTATATAGTAATATAATTGTATATGTATGTGGGTACAAAAAATATAATATATATTATAATATATATTATATATATAGCTTTGTATATATATATATAAATATATATATAAATATATAAACAACTTCCCGCAGACATAAAAAAAATTGTAAATACAGTGGGTTAACAGAAGAGGAGAGTGAGAGAAGGAAGTGAAGTGAGTGGAGTGAAAAAAAGAAAGGCGGAGAAAGAGGTGTGAGTAAAGTGAGAGTAGACAAAAGGAATTGGAGGAGGGAAAAGGGAGTGAGTGAGTGAGTGAGTGTTGAGAAGGATGGGAGGAGGGAGAAAGGGAGTGGGTGAGTGAGAGAAAGGAAGGGAAGGAGGATAAAGGTAGTGAGTGAGTAAAGTGAGAGAAAGGGAAGGTAGGAGAAACAGTGTGAGTTGCTGTGAGAGAATGTAAAGGAGGAGGAGGAAAGGAGAGTGGAGTTGTGAGAAAGGAAGGGAGGAGGAGAAAAAGGAGATGAGAGAAAGGAAGGGTGGGAGGAGGATAAAGGGGAGTGTTGAATGAGAGAATTGGTAAAGTAGGAGCGAGAAAGGGAGTGAGTAGCGAGGGAAAAGGCAGGGAGGGCGGAGAAAGGTGTGATGGGTGCGAGAAGAAGGAAGGTCGGAATGAGAAAGGGAGTGAGTTAAGTGAATGAGATCAAAGAGTAAAGGGGAAACAGGGAAAAAATAGGGGGAAGGGATCAGCAGAAAGGGAGAAGGGGAGGTGTTGTGCGGCCATCTACAATATATGAATATTATATATATATATAAAATATATAAAAAAAGATATATATATATATTAATATATATATCTTTATCTATTATCTATATATATATATTACATAAAGTAAACATATATATATCAATAAATATATATATAGATATATAAATATATATTTATATATATATATATATATTTCTATAAATAATTATATTTATATATATATACATATATATACTTATATATATATATATTATAAATATAATAATATATAATAAATATATATTACAATACTATAATATACCAACATACATACCATATATATAATATTATATATATATATATTTATATATATATATATATATAAAACTATATATATATTATAAATGTATTTATGTATGAGATATATATTATACATGAAAGCAATATATATATATATAAAATATAATATATTATATATATATATCTAATAATATATATATATATATTATATATATGTGTGTGTGATGTGTGTGATGTGTGTGTGTGTGTGTGTGTGCAACCTACGTGTATAATAGTACATGCATATTTATATATATATATATATATATATATATATATATATAATATATATATAAAATATATATATATAGTATATAGATATATTGTACGAATAAGATGCGGCTTTAGAGGTGGGGCCCTGAAACTTGCTGGTGCAGGGGGTGCTGGGAACTGTGAGGGGGGCCCGTTCCTCCCGTTTGGTCCCTCAAAAAAAAGCAAAGCAATTAATCCCCTCTCTCCCCAGATTCGATTACTCTTACTCTACTTTACTCTATACTACTCAACTCGTATTACTATAATAACACTACGTCTATTTCCTCATATCTTACCCCTCGGGTTGGCGGTTGTCAGAATGTTACGTGTTGGAGAAGTAAAACAATAACAAAATTATGGGCAAAAGCATCATTAAGTATTAATGCCCACAATAGCAGGTAACCATATCAAGAAGATAAATAAAAATACCAATAAAAGAAGTGAATAATCGTAAATAATGAAAAAAACAAAAAAAAAGTATATTATTTTTTTTAAAGTGACTATAAACTAGCTAAAAGAGCAAAGTTATATTATCCTGAAGCAGTTCCCAGTATGTTATCTCCCAAAAAATGATTCACAGCGGATGAACGGAACAGAAAGACAGAAACACAAACACAACAACGAAAACACACAAAAGAGCACACAAAGACAGAACCAAGAGCAAAACTATAGTATATCTAACCGAAATAAAACCCAACAAATAACAATAACAAACTAAACGGATAAGACACAGAACAAGCCTTTCCAGCTCCCTAATATTGTGGCAAAATAACGTAAAGAATATAAAAGGGCTTTTAAGGCTTTCCTCATGAATGTAGGTCCACACACAACCTTTTAAGGGTGAGGTATTTCTCCTTAGGAAGGGTATTAAAAACCACTACAAAAACACAAGAAAGAATGACACAAAATAAAACAACTATAACCAAACCGTTAAAACCACCCCATTAAAAACCAACTCCATAAAACCCTAACACGACCAAAGGTCGGGGGGCTGACCAAAACTACACCTTTTTTTTTTTATTTTTTCTTTGTTTTTTTTTTTTTGTCTTTTTTTTTTTTCATAATTGAGGGAGTTTGCGAATCCTGTACTTGGGAAATACATTTTTTTATTCCATGTAATCAGACAATAATGACGTTTACTTCAGTGTTAGGATTTCTAACGTAAACTATATACTGTGTATATACATACATACATATATATATATATATATATATATATATATATATATATATATATATATTTAAAGTAAGTTATGTTCAATAAAAAAACAGTTGATTACATTAGAAAATAAATAAAACTAAAACAACATAAAATGAAATACTAAAACATATAGTGACTAAAAGACTTTTAAGATATAAAAGTTAGCAAAATTATATCAACCGGCTCGGGTGAAAACATGAAAAACAAAATAGGGTAAAATACTTCAACCATAAAATTAAGGAGAGCTAACTAGCTGCGTAGGCAAGATATTAAAACAAAAGAGGTCGCAGTCGGAAGTTAAGGAACGCCACAAGACGTTGCAAAAACGCAAAAAGGTAAACCTGCAGTTGTCAATTAGTAATTAAAATCATATAAAAAAGGAAAATGGTAATTAAAGATAAATTTAAGTAAAACCGAAGGTGATGCAGCTGATTACCTAATGTAAAATCCACCCAAAAGTACATACGAAGTTGAATAAAACAATACAATGATAAAATCTGATTACATCATACCACTTTATATAAACTGTGACAGCCTTTACTTAAAATGTGAAAAAAAAAACATAAAACAAAGGAAACCAAATTAAAAAAAAAACATAAAATGGAATGCCAAAAGGAAAGTACAGGAGGCTAAGACACGTAATATGATGCCTGTAGCAGATATGTATATGCGTGTGTGTGTGTGCATATGTATGTGGGTGTGTGTAGCCTCAGACGACAGTGGTGGGTCTTCATGATGGACCTGTGGAAAGGAACAGGAATGGGTAGAAAGGAGTAAGGATTTCATAAGCAAGGGTGGGAAATGGAAGGAAGAGGTGTCTAGGTATGTGAGAATTAGGGAAGTTGAGGATGCAAAGAAAAGGGAGGGGATACGACAGAAAACGGGGGTGAGGATAGGTGTGCAACAGGGTTGAGGATGCGTGGTAACTGGACAACAGAACAATGGTAGAGGTTACAAGGTTTGGGTGCCAGGTTTCAGGAACAGAAGAGGTTTTTGGCCAGGATGAGTGACAGGAGAGCGAGAGGGGAAGAGGAGGATCCCAACCTCATAATAAATAAAAATTTAAATATATAAATATATTAATATATATATATATATATATATAATATATAAATACATATATATATATATATATATATATAAAAATCTATATATATATATATATAATATATGAATAATAAATATTATATGCATGTATATGTATAATTATATATATATATATATATATATAAAAATATAAATAATATATATATATATACATAGATACATAATATATATATAATATATTATATATATAATATAAATATAATATAAATATATATATAAATATATATATAAAAATGTGAATATATTACATACATATATATACAACACATATATACATATCTATCTATTTGTCACACTGAATTCCGTAACAATCAGAACAATACGATATAAGATTTAAGTAAGCAAATCTGGTTCCAGGGCCGTATGACCTGAGAGAAATGGAGAAATCGAGAAAAGTATATCAAATATATTTTCACATTCTTTAATCAACATGAAATCGACGAAATAGTCAAAAGATCTAATTTATCCTTTTAATTACTTCTACCCGTTTTGGTCAAGTAATACAAAATAATGAAGCTGGCCTTGAAATCCGATAAAGCAGGATAATCAGAACTGAGAATTATTATTATTTTCATTTATTTCCATTATCATGAACATTTTCCATATATATATATACTTACCTCGCATACATACAAACATATATTATATATAATATATATATATATATATTTAAATATATATATATATAAATCATATATATATATATATCTATTATTCTATATTTATAAATATAAGTATATATAATTATATATATATATGTAATATATATACATATATATAATGTATATAAATATGACAAAATATAAATGTATAAATTATCATTATGAACATTTTTCCATATGTATACACTCACAGCACACACACACACACACACACAACACACACACACACATCACACATATATACTATATATATATATATAATATATATATATATATATGATATATTATATAATATATATATATAAATATATATATATATATATATATATATATATATATATTATATATATGTGGTTATATATTTCTATATATTTTTTTTTCTTTCTTTTTTACTTTTCTTTTTGTACGTTTTTCTCCCGCTTTCAGCGTGTTTGTCATTGTTTAAGTATAATGAACTATTCATTTGTAGATCCCTGCGTTGCTTTGTTTGGCAAAGATAGCAATACTTTTACCTAAACCCCTATTGTTCTTATTTTTAATTCCTATTTTTATCTGATGCAAAGCAGGACCCCTATGGATTTGTTTTCCGATATCATTTAAAGTTTTTTCTGTTTTTTTTTTTTCAATTCTATGTATGACAAGCCTCGTGTGAACATATGTAGTAAAGGGACATCTTTTCCATTTCATTTCAACAGAAATAATCACGCATCCCTATTAATAGATAAGACATCCCAAATTTGGATTGGAGTTATCATTAAATGCAAATTATAGACCTATAATGCATAATTAAAGAGGATCTCGGTTGACTACTAAAACTTTTCGCCTCTCTTATATTACTTTGAAATTCTGGTGAAGTTTCTAGTTTTAAAAATCTATTTCGAGTGAATATATATATATATATAAGGATAATAAAATATATATAAATATATATATATATGTATATATATGTATATATATATATTATATAGTTTGTTATAGTCAAATTATATGATATATATGATATATATATATATAAATCAATATATTTGATAAAAATTAATATATTATAGTTATATGTAAAAACCTTTTCAAGTGAAGCGCTTTAATATAAGATGAAGCAAAGTATAACGATAATGTGTAGATCTTGATGAAATCTGTGTCAAAGCTCCGATTTAAGCACACAGAAAGATTCTCAATTTGCAGAAAGCGCAATTTTATTTTCTAAGATTATCCTAACCTGTGCTTCTCCCACTCTCGCCCTGTAGGAATTTCCATCATTGCTGCAGTTCGGTTTTATGATTGAAGATATTGCGATCAAAGTAAAACCTACGACAGTCAAAGAACATGCAGAAGGAATTCGTTCACAACTGTTGTAATATTTGCAAAAGGTTCTTTTTAAATGTAAACTGTTTATAATCTTTTAGTTTTCCGTTTTAGTTTAAAGAAGTAAAAAAGTCTGCTGGTGGAATCTCAGAAAACACACACACAAACACAACAGACACAAACACAAAAACACACACACATACACACTTACACACACATACACTCAAACAGCACACCACACAGACACTCCACACACACACACAACACACACAACACACATATATATATATATATATATATATATAATATATATATAAATATATATTAAATATATATACATAATATACATATATACATATAGATAATAGATAACTTAATATATATATATACTTACAATATAATATATATATATATATATTGAATATATATATTATTTATATATATATATATATGTTATGAATATATATATAATAATAATATATATTTATATTTTAAATACTTACATATTATATAATATATATATATAGATATATATATATATATATAATATATATATGTTAATATATATATATAAATATAAGAGAGAGAGAGAGAGAGAGAAGAGATGAGAGAGTGAGCATTTAAATTCTTGCTCCACGTAACTGTTTTGATAAGGAAATGAAATACCTCCAAAAACTACTTTAAAACAAATGATACCACTGACAATATAAATCTTTAGACTAAATATATATGTGATATATAATATATATATAAATAGTATATATATAGAAATATATATATATGTATGAATATATATAATGTAAATATAAATGTATATATAAATAATGTATATATAAAAGTATATATATAGATAGATATAAATATATGTATATACATAGTTAGTTATAAATTGATGTATATATATATGATATATATAGATTGTATATATATATATATATAATATATATATGAATATGATATATCGTATAGCATATATATATTTGGTATATATATATATATATATATATCATATATATATTTATAATTATATATATATAGTTGTAGTATATATAATGATATAATTCCATATATATGTATATATATAAATATATTTGATATATAATATATATATTAGTATATAATATATGCATATATCCTATTTATATATATATATATATATATATGATATATATAGTATTACATATATTATATATTTTTATAATAGATATATATATGAATGTATATACTATAGAAAAATCGAAGTGTCATATATAATAGATTGTAGTATATATATATATATATATATTAATAGTTATATAATACTTTATATATCAATTTATACTTAACCATATATAAGATATATATATATATATATAGATATAATATTATATATATAGTATGATATGTATATATCTATACATATGTATTGTAATTTAGTATATACATTATAGATCTATATATAATTATACAGATATATATATAGTTATATATATGATATACATATATGCATAATATATATATATATAAATATATATATAAAATTCATACATATAATATATATAAATATATATATATATATAAATATATTGAATAAATAAATATATATATATAGTATATGATATAATATATATAAATATATATGTATTATCATATATAAAACATACATATTAAATAGTATAATATATATATATAAATATAAAATATATATAATATATATTCTACTATAAATAATATATATATATATATATGATGCTATATATATAATTATATATATATATAAAATATATATATAATCAATACAAATATATATAATAATATGGAATGTCTGTATTTCTATATATATTAATATATGTATAATATATATATATATAATATAAAGATATTAATATATATAACAAGAACATATATTAAACATTTTATAGATAAAATATATATATATATAAATATATATATAATAAATACTATATAATGTATATATATAAGATATTATATATATATATAAACTTATTATATATATAGGTATTATATATTATTATAATATATATAATCTAAAAATATATATATATATTATATATCATATATATCAACAATATATATTGTAAATAATCAAAAATCAAACACAATATGTATGTATGTATATATATATCGATATCATAATATATATATATACATAATATTATTTAACTATAATAATACTATCTATTATATATATATATATATATATATATCTAGCTTATATATATCAATAAAATAAAATACATTAATATAAGTTTATCTATATATATAAATAATATAACAATATTTATTAAATTATATATATATATATATATATATATATATATATGATGAGTAATATAAATATATCAAATATGATATATAAATATATATATATAAATAAAATATATATATATATATATATATATAAATGTTTATATAAAGTTTATATATAACTATATATATATATATATATTATATATTTTATATATAGATTAAATCATATATATACATATATAATATTTTGTGGTTATATATTCATACGTGTATAGGTTATAAATATATATATATATGATAATATAGAAAAATATATAATATATATATATATATATATATATATATAATATATATATAGTATATATAATCAATATTTATATATTATTGTAATAATTATATCCCATAATATACATTCTATATCTAATATATATACATTATATATAACATACATATATATTATTATATATATATATTATATATATATAATATATATATATATATATATAAATATACAAGATATATATATAAACATTATTTGTTTACGAATTTGTTTCCAAAGATTGAACAGTTTTTTTCAGGCGATGTTATCGGATAATGTCGAGGGAACGAACAAGGCAAACGATATTGTTTTATCATGGAGGGCCACTAGAAGACAGACAGATACTTTTTATTTTTTTAATTTGCTAAAATGTTTCAAGTTTCAACTTTTTTTTTCAATTCTTATAAACATAGCTCTAGCGCTGTACTACACACATGAACTACTTTGTTGATGTTGACTGACAGTTTGAACCGTCGTGGCTGAGACTAAAAAGCACTAGCCAGGCATGACGTTTTTATTTATTTAAAAAAAACTTAGGGATGTACCTGGGTTTGTATTTTCTTCTGTGTTTTATAAAATATCTTTGTAACCTATCTAGCTTTCTTTCATTAGCTATAAGCTATTTAACGAATCGAAGTTGACTAAATAGTTAGACACTGATTAGATATTTGTGTAGAATTTTATTTAAATAGCGGGGAATTGGACATTTCAAAATAAACAAACGAAATAATGTCATCCATGTTAAAAGGTCAAACTAGCACACACACACACACACCTTCCTTCTACATTTGTCTCATTGAAGTTCTTTCATATATATGTATTCATATATATAAAAAGAAAAAAAATATAGATATATAAATATATATATATATAAATTATAATATATTATCTGTATACATTATAAAATAACGTTGGTATATCTATATAATATATATATATATATATATATACTTTATATATATATATAAATTATAAATATATATATATTAATTATATACACACACACACACACACACACAAAATAAATAAAACAACAAACACACACACACATATATATATATATATATATATGTAATGTATATATATATATATATATATATATATATGATATATAAATATCATATATATATATATATATATATGTATGTATATATATATATATATATGAATATAAAAAACAATATAATATATACATATATATACATATATATTATTATATATATATAAAATAACTATATATTTTATAAATAATATATATATAATATATATATATATATAAATACAAATATCTACGATCTAAAATATATAATATATAAATATATATATATATACCTATAATAAATCTATAAAAATATGTATAATATATATATGTATATATATATAATTCACATAAACATATTATCCAATGGATTAAGAAAATATGTTATATATATATAATATATATATATCTAAAAATATAAATATAATACATAATATGTCATATATACATAATATATAAATAAAAGATATAGATATAATGTAAATATTGACATATAAGAATACACATCAATATGTATATATATGAAATAATAAAATATATCGATATATATATATAATATATATACATATGCATATAAATTACATATATATAGATAAAGATATAGATCTTAGTATTACATAAGCATATATATAACACATATATAGGTATACACTAACTATATATATATAAATATAATATATATATATATATATATATATAAATATATATATATATATATATATATAAATATACATATATATATATTCAAAACTATATATATATATATAATTATATAATATATAATATATATAATATATATATTATATAAATATATAAGCACAATATTATATGATATATATATTATATATTATATAATATATATATATATATATATATAAAACTAAATAATATAAAAAAATATATCATCAAAAATTCCCTGTAAGCACAATATATATGAATATATATATATATATATATATAGCTAAAAATATAATATATATATATATATAAAACTAAACACGCATATATATATATATCTATAATCTATCATATCCAATCTATAATATATATAATATATATTATATATATTATAATATATACATACATCTAACATACTTACCAATATATAACTAAATATATAATTTATATAATATAATATATATATATATAATATATATATATATAAAAAGTATTTATAATACCATATCAAAACACACACACACACACACAACACACACACCCACACACTAGTACATATATATGCTATATATATATATATATATATAACTATCTATATATATATATATCTATATATATCTATATATTTTACTATAAAAAAGAAGTAATTGTATTTAAGTTCTATATATGTATATATAAAGATTCAAAACATTACAACGAAGCAATAATTAAATATTTCTATGTTATAAACACAATGTATCCCAGTTCCAAGGTCAAGTCCTGAATTGCCCACATTTCGGAGGGCTTTGCCAAAGTCCCTGCCCTCATTACCGCTTGGACACAATCCACCGCCGGGTCGGGCAATCTCCCTGACCAAAATAGAATATTGTGCGCTGCCCTCGTACTGAGGACCCCGCTTCAAATATGGATTCAGACAGAATTAGTTCGATCCTTCAAGTCGAGCTGTCCTCTTCACCCTTCACCACCTCAAGTATTCCAGGAGACATTGTTTTAAGTGCCTTTATGACGATATTGTGTTGTGTTTATTATTAGTGTAATTGATATAACTATAGCTAAGGTCTCCGTTAGCTTTGCGATAGGCTTAGCTTCCCTTTGCGTGTATATATCGTTGCCTCCCATGTAATAAATTGTTATATAAATATATCTTGATTTATAATATAAATGTTTAAGTACCGTGTTTCACGTAATCCCTTTATATATTGATGTGGTGGGAAATAGATCAATCTCTCTCGCCACACATTCGTGTGCCATTGACTGGACCCGCCTCTCCCAATTAAACAAATAGTGTAAGTTTATTTAGGATAATATACAATTTACACAAACGTAGTAGTATATACACATCTAATACCCATCTAAATATAATATACATAAATATTATATATATATATATAAATATATATAATATCTACGTATATATATATATATATATAATATATATAGATAGACATATATATTTAATATATATAAATTATATAAATAATATTAAAGCATGTTTAAGCGCCATACTTCTAAATAATATTCACTATATAAATATATAAATGTATATATACATAAATATATATATATATGTAAATAAAATATATATATATATAATATTTATAATATATAACATATGAGAATATATTAATAGATATATATCATATATATATATATCTATATATATATAAATATTATATATATATATATATCTAAAATATCAGGATAGTATAATATAAATATACATAAATATATAATATATTATATATATATAAATCATATCTAGTATATATATAAAATACATGTAATACATGTGATACATACAAATTATGTAACATATATATAAATTATAAAATATATATATATATAAATATTAACTTTTAAAACAATTAATATATCATATAACATTTATAATCCTATATATATATATATATAATAAAAAATATATATATATATATAATATACATATAAATATAATATAACATACATAACATACCAACACATACACACACAACACACACACACACACACAAACACACACACACACAAACACATAAATCTATATATATAATATATAATATATAAATATAACATATATAATATATATACCATATTATTATATATATATAATATATATATATCATTTATATATATATATATATATACAACACACATACATTCCAAAAATAAATATCTATATATATATATGTATATATAAATATATATATATATATTAATATACTATATATATATATATAAAATTTATATATATAACTATATGATATAAAATATATATGCATGTTAGTGTAAATATATATGAATATATATATATATATATATAAAATATATATAAATATATACAAAAATTTACTATATATTTAAACATATATATTATGTATATATATATAGAATAGATAATATATATATATATATATATATAATATATATATATATATAGCATAAATACCTCACACCAAACGCACCACACACACACACATAGATATATATTTTTATATATATATAATAATATAAAATATATATCTATAAAATAAATATATATATATATATATAAATACATACACATACATGCATACAAACACACACACGAGTATTATGCGAATATGAAAAAAAAACTATATTTTTATCCTATCAAAAAAATAAGCGTAATGGGTTTTCTCATTTTCTTTCTTTCCTTTTTCTTTTTGCCAAGATAGCTTTTTAGTTTTTTTAATGCTTTTAGCATATTTCCAGAAAAAATAATCCCAGTCTCATGAATTTATATGAAAGAGAGAAAAAAATAAAGATAGAGAAGAGATAGATAGAGAGAGGGAGAGAGAGAGAGAGAGAGAGAGAGAGAGAGAGAGAGAGAGAGAGAGAGAGAGAGAGAGAGAGAGAGATGATAGAGAAAGAATACGAATGAGACAGAGAAGAAATGAGAGAAAGAGAGAGAGAGAGAGAGAGAGCGAGAGAGAGAGAGAGAAGAGAGGAGAGAGAGACGATAGAAGAGGATAGAAAGAAGAGAAAAATGAAAAAGAGAGAGATGAGAAACTAGAGAGGAGAGAGTGATAGAGAGAGAGAGAGAGAGAGAGAGAGAGAAGAGAAAGAGAGAGAGAGAGAGAGAGAGAGAGGAGATAGAGATATAGGGAGAATAGAATGGTATATATGAGGGCGGCGAGAGATAGAGGAGAGTGAGAGAGAGAGAGAGAGAAGTGAGAGAAAGAAAGAGAGAAGAGAGTTAAGAAGAGTGAGAGAGAGAGAGAGATAGAACGTGAGAAGAGAGAACGTAAGAAAGAGAATGGAGAGAGGGAGAGAGAGAGAAGGAAAAAGAGAGGAGAATGAAAGAGAAGTATAAGAAACGAGAGAAGAGAGAGAGGAGAGGAGAGAGAGAGAGAGAGAGAGAGAGAGAGAGAGAGAGAGATAGGGAGAAAGAGAGAGCGAGAGATAGAGGAGAGTGGGAGAGAGAAAGAGAGAGAGAGTGAGAGAAGAAAAGAGAGAGAGAGAGAGAGAGAGAGAGAGAGAGAGAGAGAGAGAGAGAAAGAAAGGAAAAAAAAAAAAGAAAAACAAAGAGAGAGAGATACGGCATGTGACATTTTTAAAATTTGCCCTTGACGTGTCTAATATCCCACCGACCACCGCATTCATATCCTTCTTAGTCTATGTCTTTTCTTCTTCTCCATCCTTTTTCTCCTTCTATCCCGCCTCTTCTGCGAACCCTATTCCTTGCGAGTAGAACATAATACCTGAAAACACAGGCAGAATTGGATGTAACAAGAAATTCCAAGGTAGGCCCCACCAACACCCTAGAAGGGAAGGGACAGTGCCAGGGAGAAGACAGGAGATGAAGACAAATGACTCGCAGTAACCCAGGTGTTTTCCTTTCTCCTGGGCATGACTCACTACAGGACAAGTTGAGATATAGAGAATTTTTTTTTAGGAAAAGGACCCCAAAATAAAAGGGGAATAAGTTGTAGTAAATTCTGTGAGACTAGTAGAATGCCTTAAAGCGTAGGAATGATTTTCCTATGACCAATATATATATGTGACAGAGGGAGTGAGAGAGAGAGAGAGAGAGAGAGATGGAGAAAGATAGATAGATAAATAGAGAGTGAGAAATGGAGAAAGAAAGAAAGATAGATAGATAGATAGAGAGATAGAGAGATAGAGAGAGAAAGAGAGAGGGGAGGGGGGGGGGTGGAGACAGGCAGCAGGCAAACGTAACATTGTTTTAGATGCAGGATTATCGAGAAAATCCGTTTAATTCCTTGAACAGTAGACCACTGGGAATGCTTATTATTTCAAGGTCAGTATTCTAACTTCCTAAAACTTTCAAACCAAATGTCATAAAAAGTGAAATCAGTAAAATGCGTTTTATAAGCATTGCTTAACCTGGACGAACAGTCTATATCAAGGTGGATGAGACTTAGTTTAAGGTGGACAGTAGTAGGTCTTTATGTGGATAGGTGGGTGTTCGAAATTATGTTTATAAGAACTTTGACCTTGGATTTACTTATTTACATATAAATTTCCAAATTACACATTGCCTTCATATCTAAACATAAACTTCTTTGAATGGGAAAAATAACACAACCATATCCTGTTGAATTTATTAGTAACAACTCTGGAATCAGGAAGTGGCTAGTGACCGTTAGTCAGTGTTAAATGTTAAAGAAGACACTAGTTCATTCCCCTTTGGGCTTTGAGGCGGTTTATCAGTTAGGCACAGCAGTCACATGGGACAGACCTGCGTTTCACTGGACTCCTCTAAGGACGCTTTCATTCTAATGTTTACATGAACTAGATGTGTTGATGGAAATGTTATTCATGATATAAAATACTTTCCATGTGGCTGTTGGTTATGCAGATTCAGTTTGAAAGCGAAAAAAGGCGTTTCTCTTCCATTAGATTTAGAAAAAAATAAAGTGGCTAATGACTGATGAGAGAGTGGAAGTTATATATGGTTTTATATATACAATAAATATTATACAGTTATATATAAAATATTACATATATATAAATATATAATAAATCTTATATATATTATATGGATATTGTATATATATTATACATATACAATACATATATAATATTTATATATACATATATAACATATATTATAAATATATATATTATATAAATATAAAAAATCATACATATATATATTATACATATATATATAGTCTATATAGAATATATAATAAAGATAGAGATAATATAGAGAGAGAGAGAGAGAGAGAGAGAGAGAGAGAGAAAGAGAGAGAGAGAGATAGTGATTGTGAGTGAGTGAGTGGAAGTGAGTTGGGATAAGACTGGTAATTGTTAAAGGTGCTCAACTCATAAATAAAACGTACTTATAATTTTCTCTAATATTGCGCGTTCCATATCCTATTCACAAACCTCGTATACGAGAACGAAATGAACCCTATTTTTTTCCTAAATGTAAAATTAACTATTATGTTTTCACTAAGACCGAAAAAAATACGAACATTAGCAATTAAGTAGATGTTCTATTGTTTTACATTACTTTCCTGTACAAAGCATTGCTTCTAAGGTTCCCCGCTTCATTGAGCTTATTTTATTGTGAATAAATGTTTTTCTTATGTATTATTTTTATTTATTGAAGTGTTTGATGGACTCTGCATGTCTTTTTTAAGTTTACAGGTATTTTATTTTTTTCTGAATCAAACCATTCATTTTTGTCGAAATATGTTTTGTTTAATGTCACTGTTATACCTCCCACTTGTTTCATTAGTGTAATATCAGGCGTAATCATTCGTTGTTTACTAAGTTTTATAGACAGAAGCGCGTAGGATATTCCCTTCAGGGGCATATCCAACACACACACACGCACGCACACACACACACACACACACACACACACACACACACACACATACAATGCTTTACTCAAAAGTAGGATCATAATGATAAAATTATAATAAATATTAATATGTTCATGAAGATGATTATGGTAATTATCCTTATCGTTGCTATCACTACTACTTTTATGTAAATACTGCTACTGCTATTGCTATTACTATCACTATTTTTACTTCCACACTTATTATTTTCATTAAACTGCTCAAAAAGTCTCTACTTAGTAGTAGCAGTAACTATAGTAACTACAGTAACTACTGCTACTGCTACTACTATTACTATCACTAGTTATGCGGTCAATATTAGGTTGAACTTTTAATTGATATACGTTGGTCGAATTTGGACCATTTTCCAAGTCAATATGCGGGAAGAGGTAACAACACATGCACCCAGAGCAAAATACACCCACACACTCACATCAATATATACATCCCGCAAGTGCGCTTTTATTAGTGAATGTGTCTTTGAGTGTGGGCGTGTCTTTGCGCGCGGGCGTGTGTGTGTGTATGTTTGTGCGTGTATGTTTGTGCGTGTGCGTGTGCGTGTGTGTGTCTATGTGTATGTGTGTGTATGTGTGTAAAAAGTGTATAACTTTTAAAAAATACCCTACCCGTCCGCAATAACTTTGTCGCTCGGTAAACCAAGGCACAAACCCGAAGTTGGAAGCAGAAAAAGGAAAATTCGAGGACTGCGGACAAGTAGACACTGAAGCCTCAAAGTTAGGATCAATACCGATTCTCAGACAAGTCCCGTCACGTCCCGAGGATTGAACTTCTGGACATGTTTTTCCATGCAAGAAAAGACGAGGTAATATCTAAGGGTTG
>NW_028234443.1:14238374-14245874 GCF_977035675.1 Penaeus japonicus
GAATGAGAGAGAGAGAGAGAGAGAGAGAGAGAGAGAGAGAGAGAGAGAGAGAGAGAGAGAGAGAGAGAGAGAGAGAGAGAGAGAGAGAGAGAGAGAGAGAGAGAGAGAGAGAGAGAGAGAGAGAGAGAGAGAGAGAGAGTAATCTTGTAATAGCCATTTGTATTTATATCTTATGTTGTAATTGTTATTATGTTCATCAAATATTATTTGCTTATGTATGCTTTTACTAATGTGTTCAATATAATGCAATCATCAATGCAATCTTTCATGTATTTTTCATGTCATCCTAGTTGTTACATATATGTCTTACCACATAAACATATATACATACATATACGTACGCTCGTTACTTCACCTATCTGTTCACCCCTTTCATACTATCACGTCAGACATTTGTTTTTGTCTTTCCCTTCGCAAGAACTGTGTACTGATTCAACACTTCCCTCATCATATTCCAGTATCACATGTCACTAACGTGATCCATACATATCTTCAGACAAAAATCATACATTGTGGTAGGGAGTTTCCTCTCGGGGAGCAGAGGAGCAACACCTCGTCCCTCGGAGGAGGAGGAGGAGAAGGAGGAGAAGAAGGAGAAGGAGGAGAAGGAGGAGCAGCCCTCATTCCAAGATACTACTGTTCAAGCTTAGGGTATAAAGGTAAAAGCTGTCTCGGCCATGTTCTTCACACACCCTAAGCCACTACAATATTCATGTTGAGGTCGCTATCAAACCTTTTTACAGAGAGAGAGAGAGAGAGAGAGAGAGAGAGAGAGAGAGAGAGAGAGAGAGAGAGAGAGAGAGAGAGAGAGAGAGAGAGAGAGAGAGAGAGAGAGAGAGAGAGGGAGAGAGAGGGAGAGAAGAGAGAGAGAGAGAGAGAGAGGAGAGAGAGAAGTGAGAGAGAGAGAAAAGAGAGACAGAGAGACAGTAAGAGAGAGAAGTGAGAGAGAGAGAGACACAGTAAGAGAGAGAAGTGAGAGAGAGAGAGAGAGACACAGTAAGAGAGAGAAGTGAGAGAGAGAGAGAGAGAGAGAGAGAGAGAGAGAGAGAGAGAGAGAGAGAGAGAGAGAGAGAGAGAGAGAGAGAGAGAGAGAGAGAGAAGGGGAGAGAGAGAGAGAGAGAGAGAGAGAGAGAGAGAGAGAGAGAGAGAGAGAGAGAGAGAGAGAGAGAGAGAGAGAGAGAGAGAGAGAGAGAGAGAGAGAGAGAGAGAGAGAGAGAGAGAGAGAGAGGTAGAGAGAGAGAGAGAGAGGGAGAGAGAGAGAGAGAGAGAGAGAGAGAGAGAGAGAGAGAGAGAGAGAGAGAGAGAGAGAGAGAGAGAGAGAGAGAGAGAGAGAGAGAGAGAGAGAGAGAGAGATAAACTACTGTAATCCGAAATATATGATTTAAGCACCATAGACTTTCCAAACACAACAACAACAGACAGCGACGAAACCGCTAAACGTTAGTTCCCGAGCCAAGGTATTCAGACTCCCATTCCCGGAGCCTGCTCTCCATACCGACGCCACTGCGGGTATGTGGCTCAACCTGTATCGAGCACCCCGTTACAGCGAACACGAGATCCACGCGAATGATACCGTGTCCGTAATGGCGGCAGAAATGTAAAGAGACGGGGACATTCAAGTGGATTACTAGGGTTAAGAAGCGAAATCCTAGCGAGAGTATTGTCGAGGTAATAGCATGGCCAGACGGGAATCGTAGGGTTGCCTGCGCAGGCAATTATGCAGTAAGGCTGGTGAGAGCTGGAACCGTGCCAAAAACAGCTTGCAGGCACGAATGGTTGAGGGGCCATAACCCATATCACTAAACTTGCGATAGTCAGGTTAAGATGAATGCTTCGGGGTTAATACGAGGTTTAAGTGAATTATTATTGATAACTTTATGGAAGGAAATTATATTTTGTGTCTACGTGTCTTATTTATGTTTTGGTAACCATGCTGATTTCGGCGAAAGAAAGGACCACCTTGCAGTGTGCATAGCAGGGAGAAATGCAGAAATATAGTAGAGCGGAATATATCTTTTATAATTGGAAAGAGTGTAAAGGGTTTGTGGAGTGGTTATATATATATATATATATATATATATATATATATATATATATATATATGTATATATATATATATATATATATATATTCATTTATTTTACATCTCTCCCTTAAATATTCAATCTTATCTGCAATACAAACCTTTCCATTCCATGTCAATAAACTATCAAGTCTCAAAACAATGATAGGGAAGCCTTTAGCATACATTTCCTAAGAAATACGTATACTACCACAGCTCAATATGAAACATTTACTATATATCTATAGCCATAATGTCTATATGTATTTCACGATTTTCAGGATTGGATGAAAAATGCATGCACTGCAAACTTATCAACCGGGCAACAATACTGACAACAAACTATATTCTGATGGAAATACGTCAAGAAAATTATGTAAATCCTTGGACAGTTCATAAATGATCAGCTTCAGGGGAGATAACCATGTTTACTGAAGCAATTACGTAACCTGACGAGGAACCAGGTCAAGGTCATCGTGCAGCGAAAGCGGTTGGCCAATGTCTCAAAATTCTGGCTTGTCACTCTCACCATTTTTCGTTTTTAGTCACCTTTCTTTGTGCCGTTTTTACTGTTGTTTCTTATGACCAATACTATTATTAGTGCTGTAATAATAAAGATGGTTATTACATCTATGAAAAAAAAATGGTACTACTTTTGCTCTTAATATTGTAGTATTTATTGTTATTGTTGTAGTCGTCATATTTACTTTTATCGTTACTATTTGTTCTCCTAATTATAATAAATATAATCACAATTATATTGAGCGCAGAAAATTGATATATATGTATACACACACACACACACACACACACACACACACACACACACACATACATACACACAAACACACACACACACACACACACACACACACACACACACACACACATATATATATATATATATATATATATATATATATATATATATATATATATATATATATATATATATATATATATAACCTCAGGAGTGCAAACCCAAGGCAATGTTAGGAACGGAATAGAAATTATTTCCATTATCAAAGCAAAAGCTGATAATCACCATACACTATAGAAATCAAACAAGGTGCATCTCTCGTAGAGCCGATGAAGCGAGATCATCAACTGAGTAAATGGGAAGAAAAGCGAAGTGCGACTTCAAAGAATGCTTTCAAGATATAAACACAAGCAGCTAAGAGATGTCCTTTGTGGAAACACCTGTTTCATTTCAACTTCAGCAACAAAGGAAGGGAAGCACGGAGCGGCTGCGCAGGTTCGGATTTCAATGGTTCGTTGGAAATTCAGTGCGGGTGAAATTGCATATCCTGGAAAATTCGACCCACACACTCTCACTCATACATACACTCGGCGTATGTGTGTGTGTGTATATGCACACACACACACACACACACACATATATGTATATATATATATATATATATATATATATATATATATATATATATATATATATATACATATATGTGTGTGTGTGTGTGTGTGTGTATATAAATATATATATATGTATATATATTATATATATATTATTTATATATATATTTATATATATATATATATATATTTATACACACACACAGACACTATATACATATAAATATATATATATATATATAGATATATATATATAGATATATATATATATATATATATATATATATATATATATATATATATAGGCTGATGATTAATACTATGAAACTAATGTGAATCATAGAGTATATGTGGAAACATTAACAAGCATAACGTGTCAGACATTGATTTCTGCAAGGCATTTGAGTGCGAAGGAAAATTTTGGCTTGTGAAATCTGAAACATAGCTGAGGAAAGGATCATCAAAGAAATGCTTTAGGTATATCGAGCTGAAAAATGTTATTGGCATTTATCCATCAAAAGGATACATCAGCAATATTTTACTGCAACAACATATGTACGACCTTTGAAGGGCCGAAATAAAGTTATATTTCCCCGGAGAGGAGACTTAACATACATCAATATCAAAGAGATATTTGCATTACGAATATAGATTTGGGTCATATGATGTAATATACCTTGGCAACCATGGGATTGGAGCATATGGAAAGGGATTAGGTAACCACTTAATAAATAAGTCAACATAACCAAAAGTACTAACCCAATGCAGATGGGAGATAGATTAGTTTGACTGGTCCTCAAGTTAGGTACTAATGACACCTGCGAGGCTTCTCTGGTGGATTTTCTTTCAGAGCTTCAGACAACATATCGCAAGGTTTTATTTTTTTCTATTTCACTATCCGACGAAATTTGTATGTGATTGTATGTGTTTATCAATGTTGTAATTGACTAGAATTGTTGCATAGGGTCCAAATCAACTCATTATGTTCTTTATGTTCAGTGCAATAGAAGTACTACGGTTTTAAGGGAAGACAAAAAACTTTTTTTTTCATATGTCTGTACTTTCGGAAGCAAAAAAAAAAAAAAAAAAAAAAAAAAAAAAAAAAAAAAAAAAAAAGAGAGAGAGAGAGAGAGAGAGAGAGAGAAAAAAAAACTAATGAAGACAAATTAAGAGATGGGGAAAAGTAAGTGGATCTGTTTTTATGTCTGTGAGTGCCACAACATTGAGCAACCATACTGGCACAGCGGTATATTTCTGATACTACACATGATCTGTATCACCTTCCTCTTCTCCTTCTGCCTGCATATCCAGCATCACCTGTCTTTTAGAGCCAGAGTTCGGCATCTTGCTGTGTGTCATCTCCCACTAAAGATAATGCTTCGTAGAGGCTGGATAGCCACATTTAAAGGCTCTCTTTTCTGTGGGCGCTAGAAGAGAGTGGTGTCATCTATTTTTGGGACTTAAAACTAAACCTATTTTGGCAATTATTGTATTCATTATTGCAAATGGCATCATTCATCATTAAATAGTGCTAATACTCATAGTGCAAAGGGAAACACAATCCACTTTCCTTACATTAAATAAGGAAGCTGATGTTAACAACCATGTCGGTAGTATTTGAATTCTTTAGTGTGTATCTGACTGTGGTCCGCGGCACAAATTAAGGCGAAATTAGTCCCGCCTCTTCCTCACCCCTTCTCCCCCAGCCCCATCTAGCCAATCAGGTCCCCCGCATTCGCTCGCTCTTCTTGTATCCAATGAAAGCTGTGACTGTGATTGGTCGCAAATGTGTAGAGGCAAAGCTTATTTAGCCTGACTTTGTGCCGGTGACTATAACGAAAGTCTTGTTTATTGCCTTTACCATCAATCGAGAGTGTCAACATGAATTTTGAAAGGGTCTTCGTGTGGTCTGTGTAGCTCCCAATATTTCGTTTCCTTTTTAACAACAGGCACATTAGTAGGCAATCTGGCTAAACATCCTAAGGCAAATGTTAGAAAGATGTATATATTTTTGTATACTTATATGTATTTTGTATGTTTACTTGAGAAATATTTCCACAAAGGTATTTATGTTGAACAAACAGAAAAGGTCCACAAATAAGAGCATCTCGGAAATCTATGAAACATTCACTCGAGATGTTCTATTCACTTTCTAAATTTTCTACGTCCGAAAGAAAATTTACGTCTCATAGGACTTAATACCACTGTAAGTCTGCAACACCATTACAACATCAACAACAACTCTTTGGGAGCCACTGAAGTAATGCATTTCAGGATGAGTGCGTACAGAGGATCCAACAGCTACAGTTGCCAAGTGCTATTTAAGGAAATAAATATGGCTCAAATCCACAGGCCCACAATTCGAGTCTGCTCGCTGGAAATACTGGTGAAACCGTTATACTCCAAATGGTATCACAGATAGGAGTCCTCACCTGCTGTTGCCCGATACGCGGACATTCCTTCCCTTTACGACTTTTCCTACCTTTGAAGTGACTTGCATGTATTGCACAACAGCTTGTAGATTGATATGGGAAACATCCATCATCCCTTTGTGTGTGTGTGTGTGTGTGTGTGTGTGTGTGTCTATATATATATATATATGTATATATATATATATATATTATATATATATTATTTATATATATATTATTATATATATATATATATATATATATATATATATATATATATATATATATATATATGAATATATATATATATATATATATATATATATATATATATATATTATATATATCTTTTCTATATTATCTATTCTATATATATATATATATATATATATTGTGTGTATATATATATATATATATTTATTGTGTGTATTATGTATGTGTGTGTATATATATATAGATATATATATATATATATATATTATATATATATTATTATATATATATATATATATATATATATATATATATATTATATATATATGTATGTATCTATCTATCTATATACATATATATATATATATATATATATATATATATATATATATATATATATATCTTGGTATATATATATGTATATATATATATATATACATATATATATATATATACATATACATATATACACACAAACACCAAGACACAATTAACACCAGTAGGTGAGGTGCCCACCCATAACCCTTTTGAGAGGCCTACGTCCTGCAGTGGAATTTTATATATATATATATATATATATATATATATATATATATATATATATATATATATACAAATTTTACCTCCCTGACCTGGACTCGAACCCGTGCCGTAAGATTGACAGGCACGGTGTTGAAACCGATAGGCTACACGACCCGCTAAAAGAATTGTCTAACCAGACGCCTTATGAGACGTCATGGAAATTTACCTATTTACTCTTAGCAAAGCAGTGATAGCGAGGTTTTACAGACAATTCCCGCGGGCGCTCGGCAGCAACGGAATCACAAATTCAAGTCCCAAATCAGGTTACCGAGGTTATATCTATGTGAGAAAGATGGTAGAATGCAGTAGGGGAAGCGAGGGAGGCAGGGAAGGAGGGAGGGAGGGGAAGCGAGGGAGGGAGAGGGAGGGAGGGAGGTAGGGAGGGAGGGGAAGCGAGGGAGGTGGGGAAGGAGGGAGGGAGGAGAAGCGAGGGTGGTAGGGAAGGAGGGATGTGAATTGTCATAGCACCGGCTCGGGTGGGTGAGTGTGTGTGTGTGGGGGGGGGGAGGAGCTTATCCTGGTCTAGGAAGAGGGAGTAGAAGGGTGTGTGAGGTGCCAGAAGGAAGGAAGCTCTGAATGTCACCATCACATATACATTAGACATGTGATTGCTAAGGCTTCGAGAACAGAAGCAGCACCTGTACTACTATTATAAATTCATTGAACTGCATCAAAGTTTGTTTGTACAACTATATTTACGTTTGTTTTTTAGAATACGAATGCAGCCGATGATTAGAAACGACATCATTACTACAGACACCTGTTAGGGTCAAAAAAAAAAAAAAAAAAAAAAAAAAAAAAAAAAAAAAAAAAAAAAAAAAAAAAAATATATATATATATATATATATATATATATAT
>NW_028234443.1:14265874-14278374 GCF_977035675.1 Penaeus japonicus
AATGCAGCGGATCAGCAAACAATTTACAAATTTACATGTGGGTTAGGAAATCTATTTTGTTGGAATTAATGTATGCTAATTAACGACAGATGATCGCAGCATGATATAATCACTGAGTGGATTAAAAAAGAATTATATTTCTCATACTAGAGATGTAACGAATGGAGAAATTCTATATATATACTTAGATATATATACATAGATACATGTATTTGTATATATACATATATATTATGTATGTATATATATATATATTCTAATATTATATATATAGTTGATTATATATATATTTATATATATAACATATATGTACTAGTATATATATACTGTATAATTATATAAATACTTGTACAGTTATATTGTGATACAGATTATTGATTACTATAATATATTATTCGTATGTTTTATAGTGTTATTATAGATGGTTATATATATATATATATAATTACTAGGTTATTTTACTACTATGTAGTGTGTGTATGTGTGTGTGTGTGTGTGTGTGTGTGTATGTGTAGCATGATGTTGAGTTGATTTACCTGCATTACTTTGATTTAGTATCTTTTTACAATTATGTTCTGAACAAGGTCAGGAAAACCCTACTTTTACTCATGTTTTCCTACGATATACAACTACAACTACAACATAGTAACACATTTAAAATCATTTTGGCGTCGAGATACCTATCAGAGAGGATGAAAAGGAAGATAAGAAAGCGCTCACTCCAAGAAAAAAAAGAAAGAAAAAAAAAAAAAAAAGGTAAGAGGGGTAAGGGAGGGGAGTGGGAGAGAGCATATTCATATTGGCCAAGAATAGTTAGTATGACGAGGCTGTTAGGCTGTATACTAACAATCATCTTTGTGTTGACAGAGTTAAGCGTATCCAGGCAACCGAGGCTACACTTCTCTCCTCGAGTTTGCTATAATTGGTTGACCTTTTTTTTCCCACGTAGGCGTTGATTGGTCGCTCGAGTGGTTCTTAGAGGAGATAAACCCAAAGACACTTTACGACGGAAAATACGACCGTAAAAGTAACAAGACTTTTACGTTCTGGCTGTTTGGCCTTTGTAAATCGGTCGTTAAGTCTCCAGTTGAGAAATCTTGGTTACCTTCTCTTAAATGTTACGAGAGCTTGAGTTTACGAGAGAATTTAGTAAACGGCCCTGCACGATTTCCTTTGCCCAATTTAGACGAAGTCAAACTGTTTTGTGGTGACTGTGGGATTGGCAGTAAAAGATGATAGGTTAGGCATACAAATAACATTCACGCTAAGTTGATATTCGAAACTATAATAGGTTTTGCTTTACAATATCAAACCACGAAATTATACAGATATGTTCAATGTATGATTTATAGCCCTACTTATTCATAATATCGTTCATTATGTTTTTCTTTTCATTCTCTCAATGTTGTTATATTAGTAAACAAATGAGTGTATTTCTCCAGGATTCACTTGTAATACACAATTGGCACACACGATCAAAGAAGTGTTACATTTATATTATGGTATGTGAGGTGTTGTTGTTTGGTTGTTTATATACATTGATTATACATCTATGACACATCACACACAAAACACACAAACACACACACAAAACACACACACACACCACACACACACACCACACAACACACACACACACACACCACACACACACACACACACACACAATATATATTATAAGGTGCTATTATATATATATAGTTATATAGTTATATTATATATATGTATACTATATATAAATATATAATATATAATATATATACTATATATATACTTATATATACGAATGCGCCCGATATACAGTATTTTTTATACATAATACATATATTTACTATGTATATATATAGATGTGATATTATTAGATAGATATATATATTATAATCGTAGAGAGATGAGACGGAGACCGACGGCAGACTAGAGAGAGGAGAGTACGAGATTGAGAGAAAAACGAAGAAGGCAAAATAGTCAAGAGGAGAAACACAAGAAAGAAAGAGCGAAGACCAGAAAAAAACGATACAAATAACAGCAAAAACCGTAGAAAAGCCATATTATCACTCAATCATATGTATGATCGATCAATTGGCTTCGCAGTATGTCCTAACTGTAATCAGCTTTTATGAGCCACACCTGAGAACCTCGTTCCTAACAGCGAGAGAGAAAGCATACATTACCTACATCCATAAAAATCTATACGTTTGTACACACGGATGCGTTTGAACACACATAGATATATGCCTGTATATTCATTGATATCGACCTAGTCAAATGAATGTTTACATTAACATATATCTAGACAAACACATTTAGATTTTTTTCCTTTCTTTCTTTAAACTTAGGAACGATAGTCTATTTACAAAGGATGTCAAGAATAAATCGACACAAGCGAACACAGAAGCGATTCGTTCAGGTATTTTCCAGCAACAGGACCTAAATGTTTTTCACTTGATTTCCGAGATGTTGTAAATCTGTTCCAGCCACGACATTAATGGGATTACAGTTCCAGTGACTGGAGTGAAAATATTCAATTGTAGAATTCGATTATTTCATTTGAGTTGGTTTTTTTCCCCTAACGTATTCAAGTTCTTGTATTAAAGTTATGATATTGGTGGTGGTGATACTAATACTAATGATTATGATATTGATAATAATAATAATGGTAGTGGTAATGATAATGATAGTGAATGTGATGGTGACGGTGATGATGATGGTAAAAGTGATAGTAATATTAATGATATACTGAGTAGCTAATTAAGTCTAAGATGTCTACTACAACTTAAAGCGGATGGCAACAGAGGGACTGCAGGAAAAATATGATCTAAGAAAAGACGCTAATAGTCAATTTCAATTATCCACAATGTATAAAAAAAAAGAAAAAAAAGAAGTTATAGGTCTCTTTACATATGGTAAAATATGGCAGTCCTACTCCTAGTATTATTAAAAGAGAAACGCATTTTTTTTTCTCAAATCACACATGGATATGAGTTCATAACTAACTCAGTGTAATACACAAAAGATGTTCAGTGCATTTTTGGGTGAAATATATATAATCATCGGTGTTCCTTCGCAACACCTATCTTATTGTAACATGCAAAAGGAATTTGATTTTAGAACTATTTAAGATACATTCTTTTAACACTTAATAAATTTCAAACTTTTTATATAACAACTAAAACACGAAGTTGCACTTTTTGGCGGAAATATGCAAAGATCAGAGTATTATAGTTCGATCTGATTTACACATAACAATCGCGTTTAGCAATCTTACCGTGTACCTATTATGTCACTCTATGGTTGAATTATTTAAAAAGTCTAAATAATCTTTACATGGTAATCAAGTATAGCTGATTTTCAATTCATACTATCAATATTTCCTCACTCCGTAGAAGAATTGCAAGGAAATTGAAGACATGAACGGTAGATGTTGGACCTCTTCAACCAAACGAGATATGCTAATGGGTACATGCTCCTTGATTCGAATGAAACGCAACTGCCACATATGGGTGGAGCTTCTCTCTCTCCCAAACACACACACGCACACACGCACACACACACACACACACACACACACACACACACACACACACACACACATGCACACACACACAAACACCACACCACACCACACACCACAACACTACACACACCACACACAACACACACATATATAATATTATATTTAATATATATATATATATATCATATACTATATATATTATATACACACAACATATATGTGTGAGTGTGTGTGTGTGTGAGTGTGTGTATGTGTGTGTGTGTGTCATGTAATATATACTTATATCCTATATATATATATATTATTATACATTATTATATCATATCTCTATCTATATCAATATATATATATTATATATATATATGTTGTATATATTAAATAAACTATATTATCTTTAATATATATATAAATATATATAAAAATATTTAATATATATATATTTTTTAATTTTAAAATATTATATTTATATTTAATATATATATTATATATATTTATATATATATATATTAAAATATATATTATATATATTTATTTTTAAAATATTAAAATATTTAATTACATATATAATATTTTATTTATATTTATATTATTTATATATTATATATATATATTTTTATAAATATTATATTATTTAAAATATATATATTTTTAAAAATTTAAAATTATTTATTTATTTATTTATATATTTATATATAATTTTTATATAAAATATATATATATATTTTTTATATATATATATATTTTTAAATATATTATGTATATATATATATATATATATTATATTATATATATATAATATTAAATATAATATTTATATATTATATTATTATATATATTATATATTTATTTATATTATATATATATATATATTATTTTATATATATATTTAAAATTAAATTATTTATTTAATTATTATATTAATATATTATTATTATTATATATATATATATATTATATATATATTTTAATATATATATATTGTTATATATAAAATTTTTATATTTTATATTTTATATAATAATACATAATATATTTTTTTATTATTATTTATTATTATTTTTTTATTTTATTATTATTATTATTATTTATTATATATATTTTTATATATATATATATATATTATATATATTTTTCTTATATATTATATTATTTTTAAATTTTTATATATATATTATATATATTATAGATTATATATATATATAAAATATATTAATATATATTTTTATAATAATAATAAAATTTTAATATATTTATAAAAATTTTATATATATTTTATATTATATAATTTTAATAATATATATTTATATTAATATTTATTTATATATCAATATTATATGTATATATATTTTATATATAATATTATATATATATTTTATATATAATTTTATATATTTTACACACCAACACACAATTATTTATTTTATATTATTTATATATTTATATATTTATATATATATATATATTTTTTAAATTTTATAAATATTTATATATAATATATTTTATATAAATATATATTATATTATTATATATATTTTATAAATAAATTAATTTAATAATATAATAATTATATATATTATAACATATATTATATATATTTATTTTAATATTATAATTATATATATATATAAAAAATATTATATATATAATATATTTTATATATTATTTTAAATTATTTATATATATTTATAACAAAAATATTTTATTTTTATTATATGTATATTAATTATAATTTATTAATATTTATATATAAAAATTATAATATAATATATATAATATATTTATTTATATATATATATATTATAATATATATATATATATATATATATTTTTAACACACACACACACTTAATATTTATTATTTTATAATTTTAAAAATTTTAAAATATAATATATATATATATATTAATATAATATTTTACATATATATATACATATAATTTTATAATATATATATTTTATTTTTTTTAAAATTATATATTTAATATATTATATTTATATATATAATTAATAAAAAAATTTATTTTAAAAACATACATAAATAAAGTGATGATTTTCGGTACAATAAAGTTGGGACAGCCCTTAGCATGATTTAGTTGTGTAGGGGCAAAAATTTCAACGGCATATAAGTTTTCAGTTACGGAACTACCATGTTGCCAATAACTTCATTTTTTTATATCCCCCTTTAAATCATTAAGAAATCAGTAGCCCCGTCTATGTTTCTTAGAGAAAAATGGATCTTGAAATGAGTTTTTTGATAGAGAAATTGATTTATGGAGTCCTTTAAAAATCTTGGTTACCCTTTTTTTTTTTTTTGAAAAAGCGTTTTATGCTAGATAAAATTTTATTCACAAACTAGTTGTGCCTTTTAACGTCACTCGTAACGCAGCGTTGTTAAAAAGGGAATCGTTTAGTGCATTATCTAACCTTTAAAGAAAATTCTTTCGTTAAACAAATGTCCAGCGCTACTCTTGGCACTTCTTAGGATTTATGTTTTTCCCTTGCAATGAATGTCAAGTTCTACATAGGTGGGAAAAAGGGGTTTAAAGGGGCTGGAAAAAAGAAAAAAATGTTTTTTTATTCATTTTGGTGATGCCGGTCATCAGCAAAATTGGAATAATTAAAAATTACAAATCGTCGAATGTTACGAAAAAAAAAGATGTTTTGGAATCTCTTTTAACTTGAGTGGGGTTAAAAGGGGGGTTGGTGATTTAAAACCTTTTTAGGGGAAAAAGCATTCCTTATTAATTGCCCTGAAAACATCCTTCAGTGCCTGATTCACCCCTTTTCCCTTGTTCTTTTGTATTTTTTTGTCAAAAAAAAAAAAAAAAAAAAAAAAAAAAAAAAAAAAAAAAAAAAAAAAAAAAAAAAAAAAAAAAAAAAAAAAAAAAAAAAAAAAAAAAAAAAAAAAAAAAAAAAATTTTTTTTTTTTTTTTTTTTTTTTTTTTTTTTTTTTTTTTTTTTTTTTTTTTTTTTTTTTTTTTTTTTTTTTTTTTTTTTTTTTTCTTTTTTTTTTTTTTTTTTTTTTTTTTTTTTTTTTTTTTTTTTTTTTTTTTTTTTTTTTTTTTTTTATATTTAAAAATTTTTTTTAAATTTTTTTTATATTAATTTTTATTAAAAATTATAAAATTTAATTATTTTTTTTTATATTTTATTATATTTTATTAAAAAAAATTTCTTTGTTGGTTTTTTTTGTCTTATTTAAAATATATTTTATTTTATATTTATATATTTTATTTTATATATTTTATTTTATATATTTTAAATATATAAAATTAATTTTAATTTAAAATATATTATTTTATATATACCCCTATTATTATTGTTTTTTTTATAGGTATTTATTTATATATATTATTATATATATATATTTTATATTTATATATAAATTTATATTTTTAAAATAGATAAATTGATAATTTATTAAAAAAAATAATTATTAATTTTTATTTATAATTTATTTATTTATTTTTATATTATTTTATATATATATATTTTTTTTATAATATTTTTTTTATTTATAAAAAAACAAAAAATATATATATAATAAATAAAATTTTTATAAATTATAATATATATTAAAAATTTAATTAATTATTTATTTTTATTTCAAAATTTTATTTATTATATAATATTATATATAAAATTTATTATTTTATATATTTTTTTTTAAATAATTATATATATTATATTTTTTTATATTAACAAATATAATTATAATATTATTATCGGGGGGGGTTTATTAAACATCATAAAAATACTACTTATTATATATATTATTTATATTTATATATTATTTATATATATATTTTTTATATTATTTTTATATATATAAATTTTTTTAATTTTTTACATTTTAATGTATTCATTTAATTTTTTTATTTTATATTTTATATAATTTAAAATATATAATATATATAATTTAAATTTTTTATATTTTTAAAATATGTATGTATGTATGTGTGTGTGTATACATTTGCACCATTTTACCGGGTTTATTTCTATTAAAACTTTAACTGAACTATTCCATCTTTAAGATTTTTTTTCCTGTGAAAAAATATCTTCATCATTTATGAACTTCAAGAAACGGTAGCGTTCTTCACACAGAAAACCGCAGCCCTCAGACCCTCATGAATTCTTAAGTAGAATTCTTTCCTCCCGCTGAAAGACAAAAAAAAGAGAGAGAGAGAGGGAAAAAAAAACGTGAGAGAAAGAGAGAAAGTGAGAGCAAGAAAGCAAGAAGAAGAAGAAGAAAAAAATATGTTCGGGACCCGGCGGTATGCTTGTGATGTTGAGTGTCTGTGGCAGACTTATTATCCTGTGCTTGGTTTGGCGTAAAGTGATTGCCTATATTTCAGTGATGATGTCTTACCACTTTGTGTGTTTGTGTGTTAGTGCGTGTATGTGTGTGTGTGTGTGTGTGTGTGTGTGTGTGTGTGTGTGTGTGTTTGGTTGAGTGTATAATTTAAGAATGTTATGTATATATATAAAATATATATACATATATATAATATAAATATATATATAATATATATATGTTTTAAAATATACATATATATATATAATATATATAAAATATAACATTACATATATATAGATATACACACATATATAATATATACATATATATATTACAGATAAATATATATAAATATATATAAAAATATAATATAAAAATATATAACATACATACATATATATATATATAAATATAATATATATATATACAATATAAATAAACATATATATATATGTATATATATAAATGTATATAAGTATATAAATATATATATAATATATATAAATATAAATATATATAAGTATATATATATATATAAATATAACTATATAATATATATATAAATATTGTATATAATTATTTATATAAACATAAACATATATATATATATATGTAAGTAATATAATAGTATTAATAATATATATATATAAAAATAAATATAATATTATATATGTAAACATCTATAGTATATAAGAAAATAAGTAAACTAATATAATATAAAATAAATAAATAAAACAAAATGACAAAAAAAAACATATAACTATCATCAACATAAAAAATAATACTCTTAACATAAAAACAAAAACTAAAAATATAAATAAAACAAAACCAAAAATAAATACAATAAAAATATCTAAAAATAAAAAAAAAAAAACACAATATACTAAATTCTATATAAAACATACCATACATATAATCTAAATATTTCATAAATATATATAATATAAACTAATAGAAAAAATATCTAAATAAAAAAAATACACACACACACACACACACACACACACACACACACACACACACACACACATTTGCATGTATTGGCGTACGTTCCTCGCCTATATATCTTGATATAGCTACAGATATAGGACTATATAAATTCATTTTCTATGTAATGCTGATAAAAGCAGTTAAAGACCAAATGAGTGTGTAGTAATTAAGGTTGCGTGATTTTAGCTAATAGTATCACAATCTGCCTACGAAAAACGAATTTTATTTTTTCTTTATCCTTTTTATCTATTAATGAAATACAAAACATTATTCTGGAAAAAAAGAAACGGTTTGTAGAGGAGAGATAGCTCATTATTTAAACGATTACCAGAATTAGCTTTCATCAATAATTTCCCAGTTTTTTTTATTATTTTTTTTTTCTACAGAATGAATATTTATTTATTAATCATTCACATACTAAAATGTCATTATATATTGATATCTAAAGTAGAATTTCGTCTATCTTTCTTCTAGGAAATTACATACTGCCCAGATTTGATTTAATTTACGAACATGGAAAAAATTAATTAGGTAGTATGTCAAATTTTTCTTATATCTCACACTAACCAGAAAAAAAAGAAAATATATATATATATATATAAATAAAAATATATAATATCTATATATATAAAAAAAATATATATATAATATATATAGATATAATAGTGTAGGTGTGTGTGTGTGTGGTGTTGGTAAGTGTTTGTTGTTTTTTGAGTGATTGTGTTGAATATATATGTATATATATATATAATAATATATATATCTAAAAAAATATATTATATATAAATAACAAAATATATAATATATACAATAGTAAATAAAAAAAAATATATATAAAATAAAAAATATATAATAAAATATATATAATAAATAAACATATAAAAAATTATAAAAATATATACATACATACATACATACAAATAAATAATAGATATATATATATTATACTAATATATTATATAGTATATAAATTATATTATATATATAATATGTGTGTTGTTTGTGTGTGTGTGTGTGTGAGTGTGTGTGTGTTTTTGTGTGTGTTGTGTGAGTGTGTTGTGTGTGTGTGGTATATATATATTAATATATATATATATATCTCTTATATATATAATAAATATATAATACATATACATATTATATATACATATATATATAAATATATAAATATATATATATAATATATATAATATAAAAAACATAATATAATATATATTCTGTACATATATATGTCCACATATCCACTGACGCACACACACATTCATCTGTACATGTATGAATATATATATATACTTTCCTTCTTCGACTTCTATGTAAACTTTTGAATTGTTTCATTTATTGATGTTTCACTGAAAATATCTCCATCATTAAAAGAAAAAAAAAGAAAAAAAGGAGAAGAAAAAAGATGTTTTCTTTCACAAATAAAAGCGCAGCTCTGAGATTGTTATGAATTCTTAAGATAATTTTTTTCTTAAAGAAGAAGAAGGAAAGAACGGAGACGAAATCGGATCAGAAAATACGGTGTTATGGTTGAACGTCTTATCCCGAAACTTATGTATGTTTATGCTGGCATGTGAATAAACATCATATTTGTTATTTATATGTAGGGTTTGTGTACATACATAAACATACACACAATACACACATATACATACACATATATATAAACACACACAAACACACACACACACACACACACATACACACACACACACACACACACACACACACACACACACACGCATCACAGCACTCATACACAACAGCAGCACCAACACAACAACCACACTACTAACACGACACATAGCCTAAGTACAACTCAACTAAACACACACTAACATACAAAACATACAGAAACACACACTAACATACAGAAACACACAAACACACACAAACACACACAAGCACATATATACCTAAACCAGTACGTGTTAGTGAGCGTATGTGGGTTCGTTTCCTAAATCTAAATATAAGAATCGTTGTTGCACTTGAAAAAGAAAACATAATTTGTCGTGTTTATGGAAAACTGTTATCAGTTTTCTTGTAATTTTACCTTGACTAGGTGATTTATTTTGTGATCTGAGCACTGATGTTGTGATTGCTTTACAAAAGATATATGATATATAGTAAGTATATGCTTGGTTGAAACAAAAGATATATTTTGAATGAATAGCTAGTATAAATGTAAGAGAGCATCCAAACAGAAGTGATGAAAAATGAAACATGCAATAATCCCACACTTATATTTTTTTCAGATAATAAACCAGCACAAAATCTGATGGAAAAAAAATTGAAACCACTATGCAATATTAACCAACATTTGTGAATAATGTATTATCGTTTAGTTTTTAATGTTCGCCGAGGAATTGTTTTCATTAATAACTGAACGATATGATATTGAGAATAAATTACTTCTTTTAATCACTCCCTTGTCGCTATAACAATTCATCCTGAATTATTCATAACTAATCTAACATTGTTGATTTATCTAAGATGAATTTGATTAATATTTATTCCTAAGACTTATAGATGATTTCTATCGTTTAGGTAAATCAACAAATTACTTCTTACATTTAGGTAAATCAGCAAATTTCTTCACCAATCTCTGTTACGAACAAAAAATATTTTTACCCTTCCTCATATCCTCCCCCTCGCCAATGAGCAATAAGAGATAGCCACTGATATAAGTACAGACGACAAGCTATTCCCATTTGTCACTAAATAGCTTTCTCGTCCATTAATTTTTAACGAAGTAAATAATATCTTATCTCAGGGAAGAAAAGGCCCTTACTGATGCATCTGATGACGCGTTTCCCTTTTAATAATATATCTTTCAGAGTCTTCCAATAATGCTAAAACCTGCGGAGTTAGTTTCTATTCGGGGAATGCAGTTTTTACAAGGGATGACTAGTTAGCTCAGGGTGGCTGAGGTCTTGATATAGAGGTTAGGAGAAGTCTTGATATACTGTTAAATAGGTGTTCCTCTTGGCGTAATAGGAATTCAAGGCCTTTGATGGCTTTTGCTGAAGCGAAAGACGGTTTTATTTTCTCTTGCGGATGTTTTTGTTCTTTTTCTTTTCTCTATCCTTTCTATTTTTGTGTGTCCAATTCATCAACTTTTTATTTTCCTTTATTCATTTCCCTTTCCTGCGAACGAAAATGCACATATCATTAGTACAGCAGACTAAGAACGATAATCTTATGAATCAAGAAACTGACAGGTAGTTATGCTGAAAGAAGATGTCATCATTAGGGAAAAAGACACAGAATAAAGACTCTCAGGATGGCCTCATCAATAGAGAAAACTTCATCAACGGACCTCATCAAGAGAGAAAAAAGTCTGTACAAAATAGGGAATTCAAGAGACATCATCAGTAGCATCCCGGGGGAAAATATGTGAATCTTTAGTGCGGTCGGGATAAGCAGATGATACTAGCGTTAGGCTTATGAGGCAAATAATAATCTATACAAGGTAGTCCTATATGAGGGACAAAGGGAGAGGACTTACATTTCAGCTTTTGCCATCTGGGTCATTGCTACTTTTGTTGCTATATCTAGAGTGCTTGATGTGATGTAGCATGACTGGTGTTCAATTTAATTTAAGAGGACGCACGGTCTAGAATGGCATTTACATAATTAATCGATTTTGTCATTTTTAAACCAAAAGGGTGTTAGTGCTTTCATTATTGTCAGTCCATA
>NW_028234443.1:14283374-14285874 GCF_977035675.1 Penaeus japonicus
TTTTTTGCAGCTAGAATTCTTGTAGTATGGGGCGGACTGAAGGAAAGAGGATGGACGAGAGATGGAGAACGAGAAGAGAGAACTGAACTGAATTTAAAAGTTTTATTTACAGAAAAAAAAAAAAAAAAAAAAAAAAAAAAAAAAAAAAAGGGGAAGAAAGATTTGCAGTATCTCATCGGGACTAATGTTCTATTCACTTCAGAAACCTTTGTGACGGAGATGAGTTTACTTGCCTGGAGGACATAAATCCACACGTGTGTGTGTGTGTGTGTGTGTGTCCATATGAAGATGGGTATAGATATGCTTTAATATGCATTTGTATACACACATTCACATATATCAATATATAGATATATGGATATAGATATATAGATATACACACATATATAAATCAATATATATCTATATATATATATATATATATATATATATATATATATATATATGTATATAAGTGTGTACATATATTTATATTAGTATATGATTTTGTGTTGATATGAGTATATATATATAAAGATATATATTATATATACACAAGAGATATAGGGAGGAAGTTATATGTGGGTGACTAGTTATTATATATATATATAGTTAGAGTATATTTTATTGGTATTGTTTTTTATTATTGAGAGTTTGATCTTTTATATCCATTTTTATTATTTATATAGATAGTTATTTATTTTATATATAGTTATATATATATATAGATTTAAGTTGTAATGGATATTTATTTATATATAGAGTAGTTAGATTATATTTATATATTGATTTATCGAGAGTTAGAGGACTTTGAGTGTTTTTTTGATATATATATATATTGTATATATATTTATATATATATGGATATATATATATATATATATAAATATATATTGTATATATACTATATTTTTATATATTTATAATATATATTTCTTATAATATTATAGATTGATATATATATTTATATTTTATATTAGATATATATTTATATATGTATGTATAGATATTTATTTATCTTTATATATATAGAGTATATATAATATTTATATTGATACATATATATTTATGTATATTATGCTAATATATTTATGTATATATTATATATGTTTGTATATATTATATTAATATATATATATATAGATTATATGATTATATATATAAATTATATATAATATGGATGTAGGTTTTTATATGTATATTAATATATATTTATATAATATATATATATATAATATTATATTATATATATATATATATGTATATACATATTTTGTGTGTGTGTGCATTATATATATATATATTTATATATATATATTTATTTTATATATTATATATATATATATTACATATATATGTGTGTGTGTGTGTGTGCATGTTTATTTATATATATATATATATATATATATATATATAGTTATATATATATATATATATATATATATATACATTAATTTATTCATACATATGTGTACACACACATGCACACACACTCACACACAGACACCTATGCAAGCACTAGGGAAAATGTACCTCTGAAACGTTTGCTGAATTTCGTTGTTAAAACATTCTGCTTACACAGTGTTTCTTTCTCCACCCTGAGTTCATTTTTTGCAGCCTCAGAATTATGTAGATATTGAGCGACTGAAGGAAAGAGGATGGACGAGAGATGGAGAACGAGGAGAGAGAACTGAACTGAATTTAAAAGGTTTATTTACAGAAAAAATCACATCCTACGTAAAGAGCCAAAAAAAAAAAAAAAAAAAAAAAAAAGGGAAGAAAGATTTGCAGTATCTCATCGGGACTAATGTTCTATTCACTTCAGAAACCTTTGTGACGGAGATGAGTTTACTTGCCTGGAGGACATAAATCCACACGTGTGTGTGTGTGTGTGTGTGTGTCCATATGAAGATGGGTATAGAGAGATATGCCGTTAAATATGGCTTTTGTACTCACACATTCACATATATATTTTACATATATTCCCGATATATGGATATAGATATCATAGATATACACACATATTATAAATCAATATATATATATATATATATATATATTATATATATCTATATATATATATATATGTATGTTATAAGTGTGTACATATATATATATATATTATATATATATATATAATATATATATATTATATATATATTATTATATATATACACATTTTATATGTATGTATATATGTGTGTACATATTATATAAATTATATATATATATATTTATATATATATATGTATATTTAATATATATATATTATTATTATATATTATATATCCATATTAATATATATATATATATATATATATATATTATATTATATATATATATATATATATTTTTATATATGTATATGTATATATATATATATATATATATATATATAATATATATATATATTATATATATTATATATGATTATATATATATCATATTTATTTATTATCTTAATATATATATATATATGATAAATCTATATATATATATATTATTTATATGTATATTATCT
>NW_028234443.1:14330874-14333374 GCF_977035675.1 Penaeus japonicus
GATTGTGCCTGGAAGACCCTTCACTGGTATGTGTAATATTTATTATTTAATGGGACAGTCTTAAACACACAGGAGCTGCATGAACCACGCATGGGAACGAGTGGGCACACGCATGCGGAAATAAAAGCGATGACTGACGACTCCAGGTCCCACGTGGGCTGGCGGTCATGAAGCATTCACAGTTGGCTGGCACTTCACTGACAAGAACATTGATATCCAATCGAAGCACTGCATACACGCGAAAGGTTTTAGTGAGTGTGAGTGTGGAGTAAACTACCGTTAATTAATTGATTTTTTTTCTCGTAAATGGTCGCTTTTGTTGAAGCCGAATCACTAAAAATAAAAGAACGTAATATATAATCGGGGTCGCGTGCGCCAAGGTATTAGAATGAAGTATTCGGCCATAGTATTTTCTAGAGTATGACGGAATACCAGTATTTTAGGTTTGGTATTACCGGTATCAGAAGAAATTTGTTTTACCGGGGACGGTATACTATTACAGTGGTATTTTTTCAATGGTATTTCTTTTTTTTACGACACTGAATGCACCAAACCCATGAATATAACAACTATTCAGATACGTGAGTACAAAGGCACTGATCTTATTTCACAATTAGCTTCTGAAACGTACCGTGCAAAACACCTCAATTCTAGGATTCCCGCGCGCACTTAAAATCTGAAACGGCATCAATGAATACGACTTGATTAACCCATAAATCTAAGAATCTAAACATGATCATTATGTGCTACATGTCGAAACAGATAGAAGTTTAATATGTTTTACATACCAACAGAAAATCTCAATAATACGCTTTGTTCTTTGCACTTTGAATGTGAACAACACTTAACTCGCTTATATTCCTCGTCGGAGCTGAATGGTGAAAGAGGAAGGTATTCAGGGTAGTCCTCTTCCAGGTCTTCTTTACAAATGGACAGCGTAATCGGTAGTGGTGATGGTGATGAGGAGTGATGAGGGGATGAATGAGGAGGATCGGGTGTTGGGAACGCGAGAAAGGGCGAGGGAGATGGTGGATGATGAGAGGTTGAAGGCAGGAAGGGTGGCAGAAGAAGAGACGGAAGTTAGGAAGCAGAGGAGGTACGATGAGATCTAGGGCTGGAAGATGGAAAACGATGCTGGGGTGAGGAAGGGAGTAAAGGAGGATGCCGAGGGGAGGAATGACGCGAGGACGGAGTCTCGTAAGGGGAACCGCCACACATGTTAATAGACACGTAGTGAGGGTAGTGCGCGGCGTCATCAGGAGTGCATGATTTTGTGGCGATGCTCAGACCTTTTGAAAAAGCCACCTAAGTTGTCTCTGGTGACAAGTACGTCATCGCCAGCACAGTTCTTCCACTCGTGAACAGTCTTCAGAGGGTCGTTGCAGATGCATCTTTTAACGATGAGGACGCTGTGGCTCTCAATGATTCTCCGTTGGACCGGATAGGGCTGAGGCTCCTCCCACGGGGGTGCAACCATCCACTCGAATCGGCTAGTGTTGGATCTTCGTTTCAAGACGATTCATTTTCGGTAAGTTGTTTAAATATATTTCGTATCGTATCATGTACTACATATTTTTTCTTCTAATTATTGCCTGAGATTTTTTGTTGTTTCCCGTCAATAGCGGTATCATTTTACATTACATTTCGAGGGCAGCAGCACCCAGCAGAGTGAAGTTTCGGCGTGTATGACTCGTTGTGGGGCATCCGCGATCAGCTGCTGCAGTCGAACTTCCGTTGGGATCGTCAGCTGAGCTGCATCTTGAACTGAACCTGCCCACGGTGGTTCGAACACAGTGCCCGCTAAAGTTGTGGTTGGACGTCGAAAAACTTTTCCAACTCTCGCTCGTCTTGTGTGTAGGTACTTCGCAGTGATGGGCTCAGCGGTTGCCTCAGAGCGCTACTGCAAGTGACTCGCGAAATAGCGTGTCTTCGGTACATATGAATATGCTTGTTCACTTGAGTTCACTTGAACACAATATATGGTTTTGTGAAGTCGGGTCTCCTTTATTTGTAGGATTAACTCAATGATTATTATTTATTATTATTATTATTATTATTTTTTTTTTTTTTAAGATGACTTCTTTGCTCTTTCTTTTACGCTTTAGAAAATGAAGATAATGTGTACTATTTAATATTCATTATTTCCCTCCCCAAAAAATCAACATACCAGAGTACTCATTGATAAAGAAGAAAAATGTTCTAGAAGTTATGGAAATAGTAAATGTGCAAAACAAGAAGTTATGGAAATAGTAAAGGCACAAAAGTTTGTGATCCACTAGAAAACAAAACAAAACACTAAGGCAAGTGATCTCCAATGAAATATTCAATTGTATTTATACTAGTTAATACAAACATTTTCTGGTCTAAACTATAATTATCCAAAGGATTTATGTAATATAATTAGAAATCATACTTCATCGGCAAGGGATGCTGATCATAACCTTACTCAAGAAATGCAATGCCATCTAGTGTCACCAAAGAGTAAAATCCCCGTACCACT
>NW_028234443.1:14390874-14393374 GCF_977035675.1 Penaeus japonicus
GAGGGTTAAAGGCAAGAGGGGAAGGGAGGAGCAAGATGAGTGTGGGGGAGGGAGAAGGGCTAGAGGAAGGGAAGGGAGGGGAGGGGGGAAGGGAAAGAGGAGAGTGGGGGAGGCAGGCAAAAGGAGGGTGGGAGAGGGGGGCAAAAGGAGGGGGGAAGAGGCAAGGGACGAGAGATAAGGCAAGACATGCAGGATGAAAGTTGAATGGAAATCTCATCTCATCTGATGTAATCTCATTGTATTTTTATCATTATTTTTTTTTTTTTCGTTTATGTTATTACTTGTATCAATCTTAGCATATTTGTTATCGTTACTATTATCTGTATCTTTCTATACTTTTATACTAGTTTCTATACTTTATGATCATAATGATTATTCTGTTATCATCATTATCTTCATAACACAACTAATAAATATGAGAGTATTAGTAACAGAACATCAATTCATAGTAGGTCTTATTTAGGTTTATCTGTTACGTTTTATTTCTCTCTCTCTCTCTTTCTTTCTCTCTCTCTCTCTCTCTTTTTTTTCTCTCTCTCTCTCTCTCTCTCTCTCTCTCTCTCTCTCTCTCTCTCTTTCTGTCTCTCTCTCTCTTTCTCTATCTATCTATCTACCTATCTATCTATATCTTCCTTTCTCTCCTTTTCTCTTTTTCTCTTCTCTTTTTCTCTTTCTCTCTCTCTTTCTCGCTCTCTCTAAATATACTGTATTCTCCTTTCTTTACTGCAATCTATCTTTAATTCTAACACAACAGGGAAATAATGTAATGCATAAAAAGCATTCGTCGATTGAGATTTAATCTCTTCTCCATTGTGCCATACTGTAAATTGGGTTTAAGAGGATGAAATCATATCATATACCGGAATTTTGAATTATAACAATTGTGTTATCATTCTGTATGATAGACTATTTCGTCATCCTTTTTCGAGTTGTATTATTGAGTCGTCAGTTATAGTGTATTATTGAATATATTTATCATTATATATGATTAATGAATTATATCATTACCATTATTATTATTATTATTATTATTATTATTATTATTATTATCATCATTTTTATTATTATCATTGTTTTTTTTATTTGAGTTTTAGTTTTTGCGTGAGAATGAATCATGATCTATGACCACTGGCGAGCGATATTCCAAAATCATGATGAAAATCATAGCAGAGCCATAGTGGATGGGGAAATGTAAGGTTATATACTATCTTTATAGTTTATTACTAGAGTTTATTACTATTACTATCACTGTAGACAGAGAAAGACCCAAGAAGAGTCCAATTCTTTTCCGTGCTATTTCATGCACCTCTAGCAATTGCAGTGCAGTTCCGGGGTGAGCCAGAACTGGTCGTCCTTTTTGGAGATGTTGCAATATTGCCAAGTCAAAAATTTTCAGGAAAGGAAGGTCAGGAGCAAGTCAAGTCATTAATTATGAAAGGTAAACATCAACCGTTCCTGCAACCCAAATTTAAATATGCATGCAAGTCAAAAAGTTGTAGTGAGGGGATTCTTTTATGAGCTGTGTAAATAATTAGTAAGAAGATTAAATATTTGGTTACTTTTACGTGAAAACGGAATTTCAACACTCCTACCTAACACATATCATATATAAATCATGAAGTCATATTTGAATGGAGGTGTTTTTCGTCTCATTTACTTTATCTTTGATTTACTTTTTATTATTACTATTACTATTATTATCAATTTACATCTTACCATGGATAAATACTGGTGAAATTGTGTATTACATATATGTCAACCAAAGCTATACTTTTCATCTTACCTCGTAATTAAAATAATCTTCTTAATAGTAATTGCATCTTGCAAGTGTATTGGATCATCATTGTCGAAATGACTAGATCCTTGCTTCTATCAAACACTGTATTTGATAAAGCAGATATAAACCTAATTCAATTAATAAAACTGATAAAAAAAACTGAAGGTCTGGACCAAACATAATTTCAAACCCACTGTTATTGTTTTCATGAACCACTTTAGATCATACATTAACAAAAATACAAACCAGAACTACAAGACACATCTGCTCTGGCTTCCCTTACTGATACGGGTACCCAGACCACGTCCTTCTCAATCTTCTAAAATGACAGTACTCTGGGATATTACACTCTCCGGTGAGTAGAAACTTGTGGGTGTACAATAGTTCTTATAGAAAGTTCTTTTGTGAATGTATTTCTTATATTCTACTTCTTTTGTGTCGTAAATGATATCACTAGTCGTATATGACGAATTACATTAAGGAAAGATTGTATTATGTTATATTATTATGTTAAATGATATATTTCATGATTTCATAATATTATTGCTGTTGTTACAGGGACTGGTATTTCCTCCATTACCATAACCAGTACTATGGCTAATTATTGTGCTATTTTAAGTACATGTTTTCCGTTGATACCATTATTAATGTTATTACTGTTTCTGCCATTTAGTACGCTGAACGTACTGACCATCTGGCAAAAACTCTTTACAAAGGTTTTAT
>NW_028234443.1:14430874-14435874 GCF_977035675.1 Penaeus japonicus
CCTCTCAAATGGTTCAACATCCTTTCACTTGTGCTGACATTATCGCCCTTACGTGTGGTTGAGGGCTAATCTGCCATCCTCTTTTCGAAAAGGTTTTCTCGAATCGTATTTCTCACGCAATAATTTCCCCGCGAAAAGTGGCCTCCTCTCGACATCCTGTATGACACGTCGATATCTTGGCGAGGAGCCAGAGGGTGATGGAGAGTGATGGCTGCGGGCATATTATATATCTATAGATTTATGAGTGTTGGGGATTATCATGTGATTTCATTCTATTTTCACCTCGTCTCTGATATTTTATTTCTTTTTCGCGTTTAGTTAGTCTCATTCCCTTTTATTTACATCTCTTTTTATTTATTTCGATGTTGTTGTTTTTCTGTCAGTCAGTATCTCTCTCTCTCTCTCTCTCTCTCTCTCTCTCTCTCTCTCTCTCTCTCTCTCTCTCTCTCTCTCTCTCTCTTTCTCTCTCTCTCGCTTGTTATCCAGCATCAGAGAAATGTGGGTATAATATGGAGCGTTAGGTTTTGCATACAGGAGTAGCAGTTTCGCTTTTGTGTGCAGGGGGGATATGAGACTGCTCTTAAACAGGTAAGGAATGAGAGGGTTTCGTTCCCCATTATTTAAACCCATTTTCTTTAACTGTTATAGGTCAGTGGTTCCCAACTTGTGGTCCGCAAAGGTAGTACTTGTGGGCTAGCTATTGTGGCACATATGTCGGATATATATTTGTGAATGACCTCATTTTGAGTCTCTAAGGGAGATCTGTAACTATTTTCAAGGTTGAAGATCAAGTGGAAACCATTATCATAATATTAGACTTGTGGCCTGAACGTATGCCTGCAGGATGGTGTGTTTGAATCCTTTCCAACAGTTTGTGACTTTCTCGCAACTTCTGAAGATAATAACTATATAAGTAGCCTTTTTATTCAGCTTTCGTAAGGATGAAATATCCGTTTCAGGGGATTATTTTCCTCCTTATGATGCCAATAACAAGTGGATTAGTGATCCATTTCACGTAGATGTAAAAGATTTAAAAGAATTAACAGCAAAAGAAGAAAACAGTCATGTTGAACTTTCATGTGACACTTCACTAAGATTACGTTATAGTCGCTACGACTTTTCAGACTTTTGGTTACTTTTGGAAAACGAGTACCCAGAACTGGCAGTCAGAGCCCTGATATATCTCATGCTATCCCCTACTTCATATTCATGTGTGCAGGCTTTCTCACAGCTGATTTACACGAAATCAACATACAGAAATGAATGAATGTGGAGCCTGATCTGTACTTAAAGCAGCCTGCCATTGAACCTGAAATTTAGAACAGCAAAGCAGCATTAACCATCTCACTAGTAAGATAAAGATGAGGTCATTTTTTCTATACTATATTTCTTATTTCATTTCAGTTTTGTATTTTTTCCCCTTTTTCATATTCAGTTACATATGCCTTTTATGTTAAGATTAATCCAGTAGGACGAGTTGGTTGCTAGTTTAATAAATTCAGCGTGTTAAGCTGACAGACTCATTTAAATAAAAGGGGTCCTTGGTTGGGAACTACTGTTATAAGTTACCTTTATTTACAATTGTGCCCATTATCCGTGATGTTATTATAACAGTCATTAGTAATATTTTGACTTATTTCCGTTATTATCAGTACCGTATGGTTTCAACGAAAACATCCTTCATATAGTTATCATTACACAGAATGATGCGTAGAGTGACTCCTCTTATAGAGATTTCCATTCTTCTGGCTGACAACACAAGCCTAATATGAAATTGATTTTTGTTTTTCCTCTTTTAAGATTTCACTTCTTCTGTCAAAGATAAAGCGTTGGATTCATCTGAAGCAAATAACGCCATGATATGCAAGTTAGTAGTCTCATTCGTACATCGAATAAAAAGCTCATATAGGCAATTTCATAACACCTTTTTTTCTCTACTTGACAAAAGCATTTCATATAATATCTAATATGATTTGTGGTATGCAACATTTTTGACGTTTGCATTGTGAAATATGTAATTGTCACTCCAAGTGGTACTATTTCAACGTAAAAATAAGTGTTTCGCTGGTGTTATAAATGAGGTAAGTGACCAAGTACATTTAGTGGCTTTATTACTACAAGCACTCCAGCTGTGGATTTTTTTTTACTGCCAGTTACATAAAATACTAATATGTGGTGGTATTTGGGTCATAATTTTAAAATGTTAATAGCCATAGCGAAACTTATGTCGGAGTAAAGAAAATTCGCTTGTGACAAAGAGCCATATTCAAGTGGCATTTATTTGAATTGCACGTAAGGGCTTTACGGTGATACAAGACTCTCCATATATCTGCAATAATCTGTATTTTGGTAATTAACATCACAGAATTATAAACTAAATGGCACCTCATACACATACACACATGTATATGTATGTGTGTATATGTGTGTGTGTGTGTATATATATATATATATATATATATATATATATATATATATATATATATATATATATATATATATGTATGTATGTATATATATAATATATATATATAATATATATTATATATATATATATATATATATATATATATATATATATATATATGTAAATATTTATATACATTTATTTGTGTGTGTGTGTGTTTGCTTATAAAACATATAGACATACAGATAGATAGATAGACAAATGGATAAATAGATATAGATAGATAGATAAATGGATAAATAGATATAGATAGATAGATACATGGATAAATGGATATAGATAAATAGATCAATTGATAAATAGATATAGATAAATAGATAAATGGATAAATAGATATAGATAGATAGATACAAATATAAACATATATACAATTAAGACGTTACTAATGACGACAGTACCAAGCGCGCCATGGGTCTAAAGAATCGATGTTGTCTTAATAATTATATTTCTTTCCGATTTCATTTCATATAGATCATAAATCATAACTTTTCCCCATCATCCTGTAGCGAGAGGTTGTTCACGGGGTAGAAAACACTTGGTTCTGAGTGAAAATTAATTATGCTGTGTCCGGAGTGCGAGTGACAAGCTCGTCGGTAATCAGCCAAGAGGAATCTCTCTCGCGCTACTCATCAGCTGAGGGGAAACGCTCGCGCTGCTCATCAACAGCTGATTGTCAATATTGGCGAGTACTTCATGAACAAACACACAAAAATATGTGTGTGTGTAGATATATGTGTATGTATATTTATATATATGTATATATATATATATATATAAATATATATATGTATTATATATATATTATACATATATTTATATATTCATAAGTATATATATATATATATATATATATATATATATATATATATATATATATATATATATAAATTATACCTACCTGACCGGGACTCGAACCCGAACCGTCAGATTGACAGACCCGACCCTGAATCCAATAGACCACCCGACCCACTAAAAGAATTATCTAACCAGACGCCTTACATGCATCATGGAAGTTATCTATGTGCTCATATCAGAGGAGTGATAGCGAGATTTTACAGACAATTCCCGCGGACGCTCGGCAGCATGGAATCAGAAATTCAAGTCCCAAATCAGGTTACCGAGGTTATATGTATGTGAGAAAGATGGTAGAATGCAGTAACGCATTTTAATTAATATAGAAATACAAATTTAACCTCTATATATGTATATGTATATATATATCTATACTTATATCTACTTATATGTATATACGCATATATTTATACCCACACACACACACACACACACACACACACACATATATATATATATATATATATATATATATATATATATATATATATATATATATATATATATGCTTATATCTACTTATATGTATATACGCATATATTTATACCCACACACACACATATATATCAATATATATATATATATATATATATATATATATATATATATATATATATATAATATATATATATATATATAATATATATTATATATATAATATATATATATATACGTATATATATATATATATATACATATATGTATACATATATTTATGTATACACACATACATACATATATATATATATATATATATACATATATATATTATATAATATATATATATATATATATATAATATATATATATATATATATATGTATATATATATATTATATATATATATATATATATATATATATATATATATATATAATATATATATATATATATATTATATATATATATATATATATATGTATATATATATAATATATATGTATATATAAATATATATATATTATATGTATATATATATATATTATATAATATATATATATATATATATATATATATATATATATAAATATATAATGAATCTCAAGATCAGTGTTGCCAGAAGAAACATCCTTATTTCCAGCCTTGAGGTAACTAAAACTTTCTTCGGTGCAGCAAAAGACAGAAACGATCTACAAAACTTCTTTATTACAATTTGGAACCAAACGTTTCGAGCGTTCAAACACTCATCTTCAGTGGTTTTTACTGTAAAAAAGGATTTTCAATTATCCTTCAATTAAAAATGTACAATATATAACATATTTACATGTTGATTTTAAAATTTCAACATCAGTAGAAGAATGGGTTCCCCCTTAATTTAATTCATAGTTTTGTAAAAAGAACCTTAAGGAAGAAGTATAGATGACCTTCAATTTAACAGTGGAGTAACTATTGTGGACCATCTTTGTTAATTTTCTTTCTAAATTGTGACTGAAAAAAACAAGGTAAGGAAGTTTAATAAAAAGGATATCTTTGGGTACTGTAGGAGGAGTGGTTATTGGTACCATTAATTTATTTAACCATTGGCAGTTTATTCAAATTCAAAAACAAAATTCCTAAATCTTTACGTTCTTCGATCGTTTATAGATTCACCTGTAGTAACTGTAATGTTACTTATGTGGGAAAGACTTCTCGCAATTTGTTTATGCTCATCGAAGAACATAAAGGGTTTTCATTTAGAAAT
>NW_028234443.1:14478374-14485874 GCF_977035675.1 Penaeus japonicus
CATCCTCTCTCTCTCGCGGTTTCGTCGCGTTGTTCCTCCCTCCATCCCTCTCTCCGTCTTCCAAAAGAAAGTCACCTGGAAATAAAATGATCTGGCAATCCTAATTCTTTCATATATTTCTGAGACATTTTCCTTTCCTTTATGTTTATTAGGACTATATATATATATATATATATATATGTATATATATATATATATCATATTGATAGTATATATATTATATATATATATACATATATATACAATAGATGTGTTGTATCTATAGATATATATATATATATATATATATATATATATATATTATTATGCGTTAATATATATATCTTATTATATATATATAATCCCTCGCCGCACACGTGTCCTCCAGCCATTCGTCCCTCCCCCCCCCCCCCCCCCCCCGAAGAGCGAGGGGGGGGCCTCCTATTTGATATTCACCTTTGCAGCACTGACGTTATCTTAGAAGTAACGTAGCTTTTGACTAATAGCATTCCTGCCGTCCCAACAAAGATTCCGGTAAAATATTGACCGAGAGCAATATTTCAAAAACCAGGGGGATTGATTGAGTAGCCTTCATCTAGGCGACCGGATTCGAATAAAAATCAATATGGGGAAATTTTCATCGTTTGCACATTCTTCCTTCTCGTTTTTTTTTTTCTTTTTTTTTTTTTCGCACTTTATATCCATTTCCAGACTGGAAAATCTCGCTCACACTTCTTCTCCAGCACAATCGGGGTTTGCAGTAGTTTGCATTTTATTGGAGCCAGCATTTGACGTGCTTCGTTGTTTGAGTCGCGTTTCACGTCTCGGCTCATGGATGAGGTAAAAATCCTCTGAGTTTTCACGTCGGCTAAACTATGGATGAGGCTTGAGAGGCACGGAAGGCAATAGTGGTGTGTATATTTTTTTTTATATCATATTTTAGAATAATCGAAAGCCGTTTTTTGTGGTACACTGTCGTTTCCTAATGTTTTTCGTAGCTCATTATTTTTCCGTCATTGAGATCTAGTAAGAATGATTTGCTGCTGAATAAACTATATTATTTTAAGTGCTTTTGTGGGAGTTTTTATCTCTTAATGATATAATAATAAGTAATGGTAATATAAAATTCAATAATAATAATGATAATGTATATTATTCTTATGATTATAACCCTCTTGTAATTGTATATCTATAAATGCACATTTGGCACAGGTGCCGAAGCTTCTATAGGTATGCAGGACCTATAACTATACTGGATGCTCTCAAGTTTAGTAATTTGCGAGTAGTATACTAAATACAATAGTTAGGGACTTTCTTGAATTATCAAATAATTTTGAATGGTCCCCCACCTTTCCTCTCATCTATATCCTCGATTAGATGTAGCGGGATTTGTTATTTGTTATCTCTTCACCTGATAAGTAAATTCGCAGAGAAATCTTCGAGAGCATTTCATATCCTTGGCCCGATCGCCAAGAACCTAGTGAATTATGGGTTGGATTTTTCTGATCCTAGATTTATGAGGCAGGTATTTTGGGGAGAAAGGATTTGAGGGCGAAGGAGAAGAGAAGGATTCTTTTTGGAATTGCAGAGTGGGCCCGCGATTCCGGTCTACCAGCTAAGTCCCCTCAACACCCATCCACCACCCCACCCCCCTACAAAGGATACAAGTGCGGATAATGGAAGATATATAATGGTTAGTTAAAACTGTTGAATTTTTTGAATACATGTCAATGAACGATGATCATAGATCATATGATAGTTTTGGTGATGATGAGTTATAATGAATAAATGATATCAAAATGATGATGTGTCTAATGATAAAACAACAAATGATGATGATTATGAATGATTATGATATTACAGTAGCTATGATGATTGATTATGAATGAGAAAACAGAATGAAACCCATGATGATGATGATTATGATGATAATGATGATGATGATTATGATGATAAGGATGAAAATGATGATTAGGGAGTGCAGTTGGGAAGAATAACATACTGATACATAAAAATGAAAATGTAAATGGATGATTTGGGCTATAATAATACATGGGTGGATAATGATAAAAATAATAAACAATGCTAACAAGGACAACCTCCTGATACTATAATAGTAATAATGATAATAGCAATAATGATAATAATGATAATGATAATGATGATAATAATAATGATAATGATAATGATGATAATAATAATAATAATAATAATAATAATTATAATAATTATAATTATAATTATAATTGTATTAATGATTATGATAATGATAATTATGATTATAATTATAATTATAATGATAATGATAACAATAATAATAATAATATCAGTTATGATAATGATACTGATAATAATCATAATGATCATGATTATTAGAAGGAAAATGGTAAGAAACGAGAACAATACAAAAAGATAATAACAGCAATAAGGATGACAAAGAGAGACAAGCACAGAAGTAGAGAAGGAAAACAACAATAGCATAATAATGACAATTATATAAATCACCGATGACATTATTAAAGCTGATACGAGAATGAGTAATGTAAACTTTTTTTTTTTTTTTTTTTTTTTTTTTTTATTTTTTTTTTTTATTATTTTTATTTAATATAAATTCCCATTCTCCCCGGGGTCGGGATTCGATCCTACTACGCCCAGCTTGTTTCCACATTACACCTCCTCGTGTCACGGAAAGCTATTTGAATGGGATGCTGATTCATCTCCTGGGGCGCCATCTAAGGAGGTGCCCATATCGACCTCCTTACTCCATCGTAAAATTTGAGACACAGAAAGACAGAAAAGAAAATTCGTATGGCAAGAGCTTTTGAACATCCTTTTTTCTCTTCCCGACATTACTATATTCCCTCGTGCAGTTGAACTAAGATGTGTTTTTATGGGAAGTCCTTGATGTATTGCCTTTCCTAGCAACTCATCTGAAGGAAAAGAAAAAGAAGCGAAAAGGAAAACGAGAGATAGGAAAGGAGAGAGGAGGAGGAAATAAAAAAACGAACAATATAAAGTGGTTCTGAAGGAAGGCATTTGTAAAAGGGGGGAATACCAATGCCTTGAGAAAGAAATTCTTGACCAAAGAAAGGATTTTGGCTTCCCTCTAGTTACTCCACTTCACGGGTTTGACAAAAAGAAAAAAAAGAAAAAAAAAAGAAAAAGAAAACGACCCAGTTTACTATTTTCTGATTTCTTCGTCCTTTTCCCCCCTCTCCTGTGAGAGATGGTTTTGATTTCATTTAATTGGGTGGTCTTGTTTGGGACAGTCAATCTTATTGTGGATTCCTATGTGTGTGTGTGTGGCGGAGAGAGAGAGTCTGAGAGGAGAGGAGAGAGGGAGGGAGGGAGGAGGATGATGGAGGGAGAGAGGAAGAGGAGAGGAGAGAGAGACAGCGGGTGTAAGAGAGAGAGAGCGATGAGAGATAGAGAGAGGGTGAGAGGAGAGGGGGGGGGAGAGTAAGGGGAAGAGCGCAGGAGAGGGAGACGAGAGGAGAAGAAGCGAGAGCGTAGAACGACGAGAGCTGGAGAGGAGCGCTGGGAGAGGGACTGAGGCGAGCGCTGAGAAGAGGAGAGAAGAGAGAGAGAGTAAGAGACGAGCGACTAAGAGAGAGAAGAGGGTGGTGAGGAGCGTTGGTGAATGAGCGCGAGAGAGGGAGCGTGCGAGATATAGAGAGAACGAGAGCCGCGGAGCGAGGGGAGAGAGAGGTGCACGAGAGAGAAAAAAGAGAGGGAGAGGGGAGAGAGAGAGGAGGGAGGGAGGTTGAGAGCGAAGGGAGGGAGAGACTAAAGAGAGCGCGAGAGACAGAGGAAGAGATGAGGAGCGAATATGCGAGGAGATGGAGAGAGAGAGAGAGAAAGAAGAGATGAGAGAGAGGCCGGAGAGGACAGAGGAGAGAGAGTGGAGCGAGAGATGAGAAAGCAGAGGAAGATTGAGATGAGAGATGAGAGAGAGAGAGAGAGATGAGAGGGCGAAGTCGGGGAGGTTGATGAGAGCGAGAGCAGCAGAGAAGTGTGATAACAAGAGAGACGAGAGAGCGAGAGGTCTTAGGAGCGCGACTAGTTGATATATCGTCGATGATCGTAAGAGAGAGAGAGGATAGAGGAGAGAGAGAGAGTGTGATAGGAGCTAGAGAGAGAGCTAGGAGAGGGATCTAGGTGCGATGGCGAGAGAGAAGATGAGGAGAGAAGCGAGAGGAGGGCGAGGCGAGAGGAAGAGAGAAGAGCGGCGAGGAGACGGAGAGCAGATAAGCCTCTCGAGAAGAGAGAGGGAGTAGGGGAGAGAGAGAAATGAGTATGAGAGGTGGGAGGAAGAGAGAGAGAGAGATTCCAGAACCGAAGAGGGAGGGAGAGCGTTTAGAGAGAGAGATGAGAGAGGAGAGAGGAAGAGAGAGGAGAGACGAGGAGAGAGAGGAAGGAGGAGAGAACGAGGGAATGAATAAGAAGAGAATGGGAGGAGAGAGAGGAGGAGAAGAGTGAGAGAGAGAGGAGCGAGAGAATGAGAGATGAGGAGAGATAGAGCGGATGGGGAGGAGAGAGAGAGAGAAGAGAGGTAAGTTGGGAGAGAGAGTAGAGAGAGTGGGGGAGCGAGGAGAGAGAGGAGAGGGAGAGAGCGGAGAGGAGCGAGAGTGAAGAGGGCGAGAGAGCGAGGAACGAGAGAGAGAGGGGGATGTGGCGCGGCGAGCGAAAGAGGGGAGACGAGCGCGGAGAGAGGGCGAGGAGAGCGAGGGTGAGCGAGCGGACTGAGAGCAGTGAGAGGGAGAGAGAGAGAAGGAGGGTGAGAGAGAGAGGAGAGAGAGAGAGAGAGAGATGAGGCCGAGGTCCCTACCTCAAGAGAGAGAGAGAGAGGCTCCAGGAACCAGCGCCAGCCAGAGAGGGTACGAGAGAGGTGTGAGGAGACGAGGAGCGACATGGAGAGAGAGAGCACGGCACCACCGCACAAAAAGAGACAGCAAGAAAGTGGGAAGAGAAAAGAGCGAGAAAGAGAGAGAAGAAGAGGAGGAAGAGAGAGAGAGATAATGAAGAGAGAGCGGGAGGAGAGGAAAAAGAGGAAAGAGCGAGAGAGACGAGAGAGATGAGGGCCGCTAAAGCAGAGAGAGGAGAGAGCCGGCAGTAGAGAGGGGCGAGAGAGAGAGAGAGAGAGATAAATGGATGCGAAGAGGGCCGAGAGAAAGAGAGACAGGGGAGAGAGAGACATAGAGAGAGAGAGTGAGCTGGGGGGGGGGGGGGGGGGGGGGGGGGAGAGAGGCAGAGAGAGAGAGGAGAGCGGCTAGGCAGAGAGAGGGAGCGCGCGCGGGCGGACGCGAGGAGAGAAGAGAGAGGGGTGGGGGGGGAGCGGGATAGATAGAGATGCGAAGATGAGAGAGGCGAGTGATGAGAGGAGCGAGAGGGAGCGCGGCGCGAGGGGGAGGGGGGAGATAGAGGAGAAGAGAGGAAGAGAGGAGGGTAGCGGAGAGAGAGAAGGGAGAGAGAGGGAGGCGAGAGAGGGCGAGAGCAGGAGAGCGGGAAGGAGAAGAGAGAGGGGGGAGATGGGAGATGCGCGAGAGAGAGAGGAGGAAGTAGAGGCGAGGCGGGGGAGGGGAGAGAGAGAGGGAGAGAGAAAGGGAGGTAGGTTCGGGATGAAAGGTCGCGTGTATTTTTTTTTTTTTTTTTGGATTTGAACGTGATCAAAATTTGGTCGTCTTGTTTGGGAGGGGGATTCTTGGTCCTTGGGTTGATTTCGTATTGTCTATCTTTTTTGTCTTAGGTAATCAGTCATCATTATCGTTATCATATCATCATTATCATTATCATCACTATCATCATCCTCATCCTCATCATGATCATCATCATTATCCTCATCATCATTATCAATATCTTCATCCTCATCCTCATCATTATTATCATCCTCATCATTATCAATATCATCATCATCATTATAATCATCATTGTTATCATTATCATCATCCTCATCATTATCATCCTCATCATCACATCATGATTATCATATCATCATCATTATCATCCTCATTATCATACCAACATCATCATTACCATCCTCATCCTCACATCATCATTATCATATAATCATCATTATCATCATCACCCTTACATCATCATTATCATCATCACCCTTACATCATCATTATTATCATGATGGTTATAGGTATTCAAAGTTGCCATTACAGCGTATTTTGGAGACTTGTTATATGATCTGCTGAAAATTTTCATATAAATCATAGGGAATACATAGGGGGGTTACGACTATTCAGTTTTAAAAATGGTGTGATGAATGTTAGTGCATTGCCCGAGTCAACATCTCCCCCCCCCCCTTCACAGACGAGTGAGTGCTTCATTGGGCAAAACTAATTTTTAAATGATTATAATCAGCGTGTATCCTGATTTCCTGGATGCCAAAACGTAACAAAAACTTCAACGTAATACCACGAATAAAGTCATCATGTGTGTTAATTATATACATTATCTTCACGATTGCAGTGCACATGATGAAAAATTGGTTAAAATATAACGCTTCAAAACTATAGCTCTAATTTGATGATGGTGAAACCAGAGGATCAAATTGCATGTATATCTTAACATTGTCAGTGAATTAGGGCGCAAGGGTTTGATGAGTTACATAACTTTTGACCTCACGACAGGTGAACACGGCGCGCAATTGCATCTTGTTAAAACAAGGTGTTGAATCCTGCAATTGTATGTTATTTCACTATGAAAATATTCTCTTAATCACCCGGGGTAATTTAAATTCTTGAGTGTTTTACCTACTTTGTGGCAAGGAGGTGGGACTTTGGTCCCAGTACTCCATTCTTACCCTTGTAAGAGTTTGTATTGGATGTACCATATCCGATCAAAATTCTTCTACGTAATGCATGGAATGTTGTTTCTTATAATATATATATATATATATAATATATATATATATATATATATATATATATATATATGTATGTATATATATATATGATATCTATCTCTCTCACCTATCCCAAATATATATTACTTAACCGGTATATGTATATATATATATATATATATATATATATATATATATATATATACATATATATATATATATATATATATATATATAATAACTCATCATAAAATATAACATATATGTGTGTGTGTGTTAGTGTGTTGTGTGTGTGTATACTGTTAAATATATAAATACACTTTTTTTCTGTATGTATATATATAGAGTATATATATATATATATATATTATATATATTATATATATATACTATATATATATATATATATATATATAGTATATATATATATATATATGATATACTATATATATTATAATATATCTATATATATAAACATATATATATATATATATATATATATATATATAACTAACTATACATATATACTATATATATATATATATATATATAATATCCAATATATATTTATATATGTAAATATATCTATATACATATCATATATATATATATATAACTATATATATATATCTTATATATATATATACATATATATATATATGAATATA
>NW_028234443.1:14499216-14511716 GCF_977035675.1 Penaeus japonicus
ATATATATATATATATATTATATATAATATATATATAGATTTATAATATTATACAGATATATATATAAATATATATATATATAAAGAATATTATATATATATAGATTTATATATATATAGATAATATCCGACTTAGACATAAATAGAGATATATGATAGATATATATAATTTATATATTTATATATATATAGAAATAGATATTACATATACTTTATATAATAGTCATATATTATAGATCTATATAATATTAATAGTATATGACTATATATTATAACTATATATACAACAGTGGCTCATTTATATAGTTAACAAACATATAGAATAGTTATATATATATAGAGAGTAGTAAATAATGACTATACTTATTAACAATTATTATATATTATCCTACATATATATACCATGTATAGATATAGTAATAACTATATATTCATATATATACTATATATTATATCATATCTTACTACAATATAATATATATATATTATAACACTATATATGCATATATATACACTCTGAATATTTATTTATATATATTTTATATTACTATATTATATATATATATATATAGATATTATATAGATAGATATGGCATATATATTGTTCAGATACTATATATACTTTTATTATATACATATATATATATAAATATATATACTATATTTATATTATATATAATAATATACATACAGATATATCATATTTATATTATGTTATATATATATATAATTACTATATATATGATATGAGTATATATATATATATGTATTCATATACTTATATATATATATATATTATATAATATATATATATATATATAGATATATACTTATATATTATATACTATATATCACATACACACACACAAGCCACACACCTTCACACCACACTCACATATATCTTACAAACATATATATATACTATCATATCTCATATCTAAATATTCATATATTATTATTATATATATTCAATTATATTATATATTACTATTATATAACTATATTATATACTATTATATATATACATATACCTAGAACATAGAAAGAGATACATACATATATATATATATAATATATATAGTATATATATTTGCATAGATTATATATATATGATTGAGTGTTATTTCTCTTTATTTAGTATAAACTAGCCGAGTATGTATGTTATGTACATACTACACCTCAGCGTAAACTATCCCCTATAGACCTTCACTTACTGCCGAGATCTATTCAATTTTTTTTCATCAACAGAGTACTTAGCATTATTGGACTGATATCTACACTGTTACAAAGGTTTTTAGCGAGCACATAATACAGTACAGTATATATTTACATTCAGAGAGAATCCTTTCAGCCCATGCTATAAAATAACCACTTCGGTGCATCAATTAAAGCGGTGTATTTCCATTAAATTTAAAAAGTTTTTGATTGAAAAGCATGTATGCCTGAACAGACGAGCGGCGATTCATAAGCGAGGGTCGGAGCATAATCATTTAATCATTCATTAAACAAACAATGCGTATTGGTAAAAGCTGTCTAAGTGTATTTAGATACATATAATTTCAGATCTATTGTTTTGACTGAGTGTCTTAATGAATATCGTAATTTGAAATTTGGAAGGCAAAAACATTATACATGTATATCGAGCTTCTTCCTCCTCCCCCCACGCCGAGCACATTACAACTAACATATATAGAGATATAATATATATATATATAAAATATAATATAGAGCGTATATTATAAAGCGTAAATATATATATATGTAATGTATCTACGTAATATATATATATTTATATATATATAAATAACAAAATAATATAAATATATATATATATATATATAATATTAAATAATATCGAGATATATATATATCTATCCGTGTGTGTGTGCAATGATGTTGGTGTGTGCTGTGTGTGTGGGTAGGTGTGTGTGTGTGTGTGTGTTGTGTGTGTGAGTGCTTCGTGCGAGGTATATATATATATATAAATATATATATATATATGCGTATATACTATATATAAACGTATACTAGAGATATATACACATACAGTACAGAGCGCATATTATAGTATATCTTATAATGCGTATTTATATATATATATAGAGATATAATATATATTGTGTGTGTTGAGTGTGTGTCCTGTGTATGTGTGTGTGTGTCTGTGTGTGTGGTGAGATGTGTGTGTGATGAGTGGTATATGCGTCATGATATATATATAGAATATATACTGCGTATATAGTATATATATAGAGCGACGTATTTATATATAATATATATATCTATATACATATAAATATCTCTATATACATATATATATAGCCTACAAATATACATAATATATATATATATATATATACATACATATATATATATATATATATATATATATATATATATATATATATATATATATATATATGTATGTATGTATGTATGTATATCTCATCCAGTCCTTCCGTCGTTCGTCTAGCTGCTTCGAATGCTTCGTTAATGGGCACGTTGCTGAAAAGAGGCTTGACATCGAAGCTTACAAGCTTTTTGCACCTCATTCGTAGGCCTTGGAGTATTGCCCTCACATCGATGGAGGTAGATAGATGGCAGCCACTGATGAACGGAAGGACTGGATGAGGAGGACCTGTTCCGTCGACCTCGTTCGCCTGTTCGAGTTCCATGGCAATGACTATGAACAGATCCAAGGACTTGCAATGGGCTCTCCACTATCAGCAGTCCTGGCCCAGCTTTTCCTGAACACCCTCGAGGCCGACCATTGCCGACACGCCGTGGGTAATAAAGTCGTGCGGTTGCGTTATGTGGACGACGTCCTCGCCCTTGTACCTACGAGGAAGGACCCTCTCAGCAGGACCTGTGCGCGTCAAGGCTGAATGGTGCACCTGTCACCAACGTGAGGGTGCTGACCCACTACCTACGCTTTCTCGACATCAGGATACACAGGACACCTGACGGACCTCATCATTTTCTTCACTACCCCCGAACAAAACACAAAAGGACGTAAAATTAGTTTCATTCTCTGCATGCATTTTTAGAACCGCTGCAGTCCCCGAATTTACAGAGAAGAAATATCCAGCGCATATGACAAACACTTCCTACGACGCCTCCCGATTACCCTGAGGATGCTGCCAACCTACCCCCCTGAGGCACAAGGCATAGAAGAAAAGAGAGAGCACCCGCATGTGACATTCCCCGATAGATCCATTATTCTCGTCGAGTAAATGAGGCTCGTGTCACCATAGGCCCCTAACCACAATGAGGCAGGAGCGAGCGACCTTGCCGGCAGAATCAGCGCAAAGTAATCGCGAAAGTGACGTGACGGACCATGACCCGTGAATCGACGACGAGTCGGGTAACGCGCGCGCCAGAGTGCGCGTTCCGAGACTAACACCGGGAGCGCTTGACGTTGCACACGCCGATACGAAAGGTCATCTGGCCTAAGTAGTCTCTACAACAGCGACCTCCATCATCAAACTAGGTCTGGCCCCCATCGACAAAGGAAGATAATAGAACGGCAATAATACCAGTCACTATCCAACATGAAATTCCGCATTCGGAGAGCGCTGAAGCAGCAGCCAAGGTCTTATTTCGCCGAGTATACCACTACAATGGACCTGACTTCGTGTAACATACTGATTAGTCCACATCTATGACTCATGTTACAATGCCCTGGTGAGCTGTAAGCGTGTGTTTTCCTGAGTTTTCCATCGTGTTTTGTTTTCCAACTTGTTCAGCATGAATCCTTCGTGGTGTGTGTATTTAATCAGAGAGAGAGAAACTTGTAACCTTGGTAAGTTAAGTATAGGTTTATTTCTATATTGCTGTAATCTACGTGATTCCTTGTCTTATCGTCATGACGCGTGGCACTACTTCGAAAGTGGAGTTTTTAGTGACTATTAGTCGCACTAACTGATATGGGGCACCATATACGACTAACAAATTAATAACTATAACTGGGTATCGGAAACCGAAGGTGAATACCGGTGACAATTTCCACTCCTGGGGTCTGTGCTACCGAACACTATCCATGCGAAACGAAACGACATCGTAATTTCCCGGTCTTAAGGGGGGGGGGTATCAATGGCTGCCTTCCCCCTTTGTCGCGATTCTAGATTATTCTGGCCAAGCGGGCGAGCTATAATAAAATGGGGGTCGTATACAGCGAGCTATCCTCCTTTGTGCGGCCGAGAGGAATAATGGTCCTTGCGACAACAAGGGACAAATTTGCTCCCAGGTGCATTCACGGAAGCGCCATGACCATTTCTCCTCTTGTGCACGGTCTTAAATTGGGACTATCGTCAGAATTTATTGCGCTGTATTTCTCAGTTTGTTTGCATTAAGGATGTGCATCTCAAGCAACATTAATGAATTAGTTATGCTAGTAGATTAAGGATTGTTTTCATCGATAAATCAGTTTAAAGAGATCTATTTTGCCTTTTTCGGAAAATGATGACGACGTGAGACAGGTGATCCGCAAGTGAATAGAAAAGAGACAGAGAGAGAGAGAGAGAGACAGAGGCGGAGAGAGATCGAGAGAGAGAGGGAGAAAGGTGAGAGATGGCAGAGAGTGGCATATAGGAGAGAGAGAAGAGAGAGCGAGAGAGAGAGAGAGCAGAGAGAGAGACGAAAATAGCAAAAAAAGTCAATTATCAACCTAAATAAAAACGTGAAAATAAATCTCAATGTTAAACAGACGTTCAGATGTTAGCGGTGTGCTTCGATGTTCTTACTCACGAATCTTACTAGCATTCTGAATACTTTTTTTATACTACATACTCCTGATGTCACTATAGGTGTTAAGCATCGATTGTATATCAATTAATATCTTCATTCCATATCAATGGATGGTTAGATTTAGTCTTAAATAGACTAAATCGGAGATCACATTCACCATTTTGTTTTATCGTCTCAAAAGTTCGTTAAAAAAAGCACAAAAAATAAATGCTCAGCAGCAACTTTTGTAGTAAAGATGTCAAAAGACGTTACTCGACATAAACGGATCCTATGATCGTAGGAAGGTCTATAAGTCCTTACTTTAACATACACATATTTACATTTTAAACGTTTGTAATACGATCTGCCAATTCAAATGTAGAACAATTTCCCAAGCAAAATAAGTGAAACGAATTTGCAAAGATTTATCATTCATAAAATGGTAAATGGAATTTGAAATAAATGCGGGCATGGAGTGTTGTCTCACACCGTAACGTTGCCAACCGTTTATAATCGTACTGTAAATATTGGCTAACTCATAGTTTTCAGTATTCTGTAGATAACTATTACTTGTTTACATCTGACTGCATTTTACATAAAAAAAAAACAAATTCAGAAGGCTCACATCCTTTCACCAGCTAAATGTCTGGTTAACATTTCCATATTCATTCACTAAGATCTGTTTTGCTTTGGTACCTTGCTTCATCCTTGCTTCATATATTTCTGTAGTATTCGAAAATGAAGTAACGGCAACACGCACAAAATCAGCGTTAATTAGTGGTGTGTTTCAAAGTTTTTTTTTTTAATGCTTCCAATTATATATATGGTTGTTGATATCACCTCAGTGTGATGTTTTTATGAAAACCTTTCAATATAGAATCGAAAAAAAAAACACATACACTCTTGGACAGATATCATGTAGAGATGAATGTTATTTGATTTTTCCTTTCTAGTTCCTCACTCTCTCTCTCGTCCAGTCCTCTCGGTGGTCTCTCTCTAGTCTCTTTCACTCACTCTCTCCAACCTCTCATTCTCTTTCGTCTGATGTTGTGAATGAATGTGTGTGTGTGTTGGTATGTGTGAGTGTTTGATGTGGACGGTCGCCCTTCTCATCAATTTCAATCCTTTTCTTTCGACTATAGGATGCCTTCCCGTCCTTCATAACAAGATGGACATCCTGCGCTCTCCTCCTTTCCCCTATACATCTCTCTCTCTCTCTCTCTCTCTCCTCCTCAACTCTCTCTCTTCGTTCTCTCTCTCTCTCCTCCTCTCTCTCTCTCATCTCTCTCCAGATCTTCTCTCTCTCTCCTCTATATATATATATATAATATATATAAATATATATATATATATTATATATATATTTATATATAGAAGAAAGAGAGAGAATAGAGAAAGAGAGAGAGAGAGAGAAAGAGAGAGAGAGAGAGAGAGAAAGAAAAGACGAGAGAGAGAGAGAGAGAGAGAGAGAAGAGAAAGGAGTTAGTAAATGTTAATGTTATACAAATAGTTTTTTACTCATTCAATAATTGCGGAATCAATGAATACCTAATAGAGCCAAAGCGAACACACACAAACATATACACACACATACCACTACATATATAAAAACATAAATAAATGTATTGTATAAATCTATCTATCTATCTATCTATATATCGCAAACATACATACCTATATATATATACATATAATATCTATCTAATCTAGAATATATATATAAAATAAATAAATATATATAATATATATATATATATATAAATAAATAATATATATATATGATATATACATATATATAATAACTATATACTAATATATATAATACATGTTGTGTGTGTGACGGTGATGTGTGTGTGTGTGTGTATACATATATATATATATATATATATATATATATAAATTACTAATATCATATAATATATATATATACTTGTATACACACACACACACACACACACACACACACACACACATATAATCATAGTATATATATATATATTTATCTATAGTATATATATATATATCTATATATATAAATATATATATACACACACACATATATATATACGATAATAATAATATACACTGATATATTTATACAATATAATCATATATTTATATATATACATATATATATATATATATATATATAAACTACTATATATCATCATATATATTCGATAATTTTATATAGACACACACAAAACACACTAACGAGCACTCACACCACACACAGCACACACATATATATATAATATATATATACTATAATATATATATATTATATATGCGTATATACTATATATCTTTATATATATGTGTGGTGTGTGTATATATATAACCGCGCCCCAGCGTCACCTAGTGGTCCTTTCATCATTATATATATATAATATAATTATAATACACTATATATATATATATAATTATCATATAATCTATGTTATATAAGCGTCTCTATATATAGTATATATATATATAAATATATACAATATATAGTGTTGTTGTGTGTTGTGCTTATAATATATAATCTATATATATATAGATAATATATATATATATACTCGAATATATAAATATATATATATCAATATATAGTATATAGTATTATTATATAATTATATATAAGTATATATATATATATATATATAAATATGTTACTGTGTTGTGTGATGTGTGTGTGTTTTATGTGTGGGTGTGTGTATCTATCTATCTAATATATTAATACTAATATATATATAATAAATAGATAGATATATAGTATATACTATTACATTTACTAAATACTATATCAATATAGTATATATAATGGATATATAAATACATATATACATACTATATACTAATATATATATATATATAAATATATATATATACATATAAATATAAATGATCATTATAGAATAAAATATATATATTACATATATTATATAAATATATATATTATATATATATATAAATCTATATATTATATATATATATATATTCCATATATATATATATATATATTAGAAAATATAGCCAACCAAATACTATTCTTTATTTACAGTATTCTTACCTGACCTGTGACAAAAATACCTGTCTATAGATTTCCAGTCTGGAGATCCATTTCCTCACGTCATCCCATAATAATGTATGGAATTATTCCCAATCGAACATCCTCCGGGAGTGAATTTCTTGTTAGCATCCTTTTCTCGATCGTCGCGTTGTAGAATATAATTGGTCCGAGGCTGGTAACGGTTTCTCAAAAAAGTGTTGGATCAGAAGACAATCAAGCAAAATTACTGAGACATAAACGAAGGAATTTACCTGCCTCTGGGTCCGCCTTTGCTGTGTGAAGGTGTTCTTTTTGTTGGTGTTTGTTTATCTCTCTCCTCTTCTCTCTCTCACTCTCTCTCTCTCTTTCTCTCTCTCCCACCCCTCTCTCTCTATATATATATATTTTCCAAAAGTCCTATTTTTCTTTTAAAATATTTTATTTTTCACATTTTTTCGAAGGACCTCCCATATTAAGGGGTATACATTATGTTTTTTTTTTTTCTTCTTCTCGTCTTACATGAGTGTTTTTGTATGTTACCCTCATGGGTTGTACATATATCAATAACAGACAAAGGACTCACCATGACCTGCGGTGTGTCCTCTTACAAGTATTGTGTTTACATAAGGCAAGCGTTTACTTTTTTCAATCTAATTTCTTCACAAGTTGTTTCACAATATGTATAATATATATATATAATATATTAATATTATATAGATATATCAATATGAAGAATCATATATATATATACTAATGGTATACATATATGAAGCGCACACACACAGATATAATATAAGTATATAGTATAAATATATATAATATATATATATAAATATATGTATAATTAAACATATACTTGACCATATATATATAAATATATATATATAGTATATATATATATATATAATAATATTATATACTATATATATATATATATATATAGTATAGTATACAGACACACACACACACGCACGACCCAACAACACACCCACGCATTTATATAATATTATATCTATATAAGCGTATATATATATGCATAATATATAAATATATTATCGATAGTATATATATATACATATATGATACATATATACATAAATTATATATTAATCATATAAATATAAATAAATATATATATATATATATATATATAATATAGATATATACATGTAGTATAATAACTTTTATATATATAAAGCGGATAATAGTAAGATATAATATGACTTATATAATATACTATTATACTAAAAAAATAATATAACATATATATATATATATATAAGTGAGTGTGTGTTGTGTGTGATGTTTGTGAGTGAATGTGTGGTTAGTGAGTTTGTAGTTGTGTATACGTGTGTGCATACAGAGTGTTGTTTGTTTGGACTTGTGTGAGAGTGTTTTGCGTGCGTCGTGAGTGTGGTGTGTGAGTGTGACAGTGTGTGTGAGTGAGTTCATGTGTGTGTAGTGTGATGTGTGTCTGAGAACTTCATATCTATCATATCGAGATATATATAAAAAAATCTCATCTAAACTATATATAATATATATATATATATAATATATATATATATAGCCACCACAATACCACCTCACCCTAGGCTGCCTGTCACGCGCTGAACACAATGCAACATATGTATATAACCAAAGGTTCATTCTTCCCACCGGATACGACCACATTTCTGGAGCGAGATAATAAAGGAGCCTGCACATGAAATAGGCGTAACGAAAAGCTCAAAGCTTGCGGTTAGAGACCAAAAAGCTTATGATGAACTAGCGTAGGGACAATTGAAAATAACACCGATTACTGGATAACATCAAATAGCGATATCAGCAGAGCTTTTGACTAAGAAGATGATAAAACAAGAAGAGAGCGAGATTCGGCGTCGAAATATAACATATTAACGAAAAATAAATGAATCTCTGCTTTCAGGCACCAGTCTTAAGGCAACAAAGAGGAAGCTCGGAATAAGAAAAAAACAAAAAACAAATGTATGCAGTAAAGAAACCAAATGAAGAGGTGATATACAATAAAAATGAAACTAGTAATAGAAAATAATAGAAGTAATAGAAAACTTCTATCGCGACTTATACCACTCAAACGATCAGTAACGTACGGACACAAACACAACAACTGGAAACGTCTCAAACATTACGGTAGAGGAAGTAAAAAGGGCACTAAAAGGCATGAAAAGAAAGAAAGAAAAAAAAAAAACACCAGTAGAATATGGTATTAGTGTAGATCTTATTCAAGATGCAGGAGAGATTGCGGCAGTAAAGCTGGCCATTCTTTTTAACAAATCTCTAAGCGTCGGTAAAACTCTGAAATCCTGGAAAACGCAATAATTATTTCAATACACAAAAAGGGGAACACGAAAGACTTAAAAAATTACCGACCTATAAGCCTCCTTCCAGTAATCAATAAATTGTTCACAGGGTTCCGCAGCGGATTCTCAACTACAGACCATATCCACACACTAGCCCAAATAAAAACAACAACTCGAATAGGAGAAGCCCTTGTATATGGCATTACGTAGGATTTTGAAAAGGCATACTTTCTCGAATTCGAAGACAGCATATCTGCGCCAGTACTAGATGCAATTCCTCAAACAAGGAATAGAGCACACACAAAATTTTGCAGAATCTTTAGAGAACTATAAAGATGATACATCTGACCATCACAATCCACCGCCGAAACCAATACAATACCAACTAAAAAGGGTGTAAAGGCTGGGCGATAAACCTCTCACCGAAGCTTTTTAAATAAGCATTGACTTTGTCAGGAAGGTTTTTCAGACAGCTTCATTAAAAGGAGAAAGGGATTAAAGTAGAGGATGAATACTTAAGCAATTTAAGATTTGCAGATGACATTGTTCTTTTCAGCGAGTCAGCAGATTAATTATAACAATTACTAAGCGATTTGAATAGGGAAAGTCTGAAGCCTGGCCTTAAAATCTGAACCAACAAAAGTAAATACAACATACTAGGCGAGTACCCATTAACAGTACGAATATGTATAAAACCTAGGGCAACCCATATATATAAACTAAAATATATATATATATATATATAATATATAAATATAATATAATATACATATATAAATAAACTATTTATTTAACTACAATAACATTATATATATATATATCAATAGTATATATACTATATATATTACATATATATATATCTATATAGGTTATATAAATAACATATATAATATATATATAATATATATATATAAATATAGATATAATACTACATATCATATAAATAAATATACACAAACACCCACACTACATATTGCAACAAACAATAAATAACTACAACATACACACAAATATATATGTATAACATATATATATTTTTTATATCTGGCCTATATATTCATTTTGATTGTTTTTTTTTTTGATTTGATCGAGACTATTTTGATTTTAAGAAGTTACACAGAGAAAGAAAATAGGCGGTGGGGGTCCATCAGGAAAAAAAGAAAAAGAGAGAGAGAGAGAGAAGGATGAGAAGTAGGGCGAAAGAAAGATAAAGAGGAGAGAGAGAGAGAGAGAGAGAGAGAGAGAGAGAGAGAGAGAGAGAGAAAGAGAGAGGAGGGAGGGGAGAAAGTGAGGGGTATAGAGAGAGGGAAAAAGACAGTTCCTCCCCCTTCTTTGTCCTCCCTCCCCACCAGAACCATGCAACAGTTATATCACCAATTCCTTTCATTGAGTCTCCACAGACAGCGGCGAGCGGGACGGGCAGCTGACAGCAATGGTGCCCTGTGAGAACGCAGTATGAATAAACAAATTGTACCCTAATGCAAGACCCCATGGTTCGATCACTCATCTAAAATTCTAAACAAGTCGATACGTCCGTTAAATCGCAAGAGGGTTTCGAGTCAAAAGCTTAACAACCCCCTCTGACAACCTCTCTGCTCTTAGGGAAGAAATCTTCGGTGAAATCGCCAAAAGAAAAGGACAGCTGGCTGAATAGGCACTTCCACTCCTATGTGATTTAACGGACACGAGTTTAAAATGGAGTATATACACAACGCCTATATTTACCTCGCCAGCTGAATGTAACTGGTACGTCTCGGGTCTGCTGTCCAATGTTTGTTATTTGAATTGGAGGAGAATTCCGTGTGTATATATGGTATATATTCAAGAGAGGGGATTTTTTTTTTAAATTAGATTTTTGATGCTATGCTTCTACATATAGTAAACTGGATGTACTCATACGTCGGCGTGCGTTCAGTGCTAACAATGAATTTCAAATCAGATTTTTTTCCCGGTAGGAATATATTACATTGATTCTGCCATTACAAAAGAGCAACAAAGATGTAAACTGCTTTTTGCTAGATGTTTATTATATACTCAAGGGTCATATAAAGATGATGAAAAAAAAAAAAAAAAACAACAACAACAACAAAACAATATATTATCACATAAAAAATATAGATATACCGATAAGTCTTTTTTTTTTAGCAATTTCTTGCAAATTCCTCAACAGACAAAGTATAAGATAACAAAGAACATAATAAATCGTAGGCACACTAACAATGATAGACCAACGCATCATCCTCTTACTTATCAATTACACTTCCATAAATTTTATTCTCTTTGCTTTTATTGAATTAACTTTTTGAAGGTGGATTGGCTATAGCCCGGCAACTACTTTATGGTTAGATTTCTGGGGAAATTTGTGCCATTATAGAGAAACAATTTTATGAATTCACTGCCACTGGTATCCGTAAGAGAAAACT
>NW_028234443.1:14516816-14519316 GCF_977035675.1 Penaeus japonicus
AGAATGGCTACAAATAATACAAATTAAAAAAATGCTTGATAAAATCGTCGATATATACTTTGCATAATACAACTATAATTATAATCTCGTCTTTTAGTTTATTATTTCCCTCGTTACATATACTGTTAATATGAACTATGACAAATGAATATGATTAAACTCGTTTGTAAAGGATGCAATATTGACTAGGATTTCCTCGATGCTGTGAAAAACAACAACAACCCTATGAGTATCATGTTGCAGAAACTATATACACACGCCCTACGTACTACTCCTCTTTGAATCTAAAGCCCTCTTGCTTTATATCCCCCACCTCGTTCTCCTTTGCTCTGGCAAGTGCAACGGTGCTCCATTTCGAATTCGGTTCTAAATCTAAACCAAATACATTCTCCATATAAAGCATTTGCATATTAATATTATTGTTGTCACAGTGGGTGCTGTTATCATATAGCCGACCTGTGCGAGTACATGAATGAAAACACAATGTTTGAACATATTAAACCACAAGATAGAGAGAAGCATCGGAAAAACTGTCAAAACAGACTAAAAACATAGACCGACTTGGAAAAGAAGATATACAGGAAAACATGAAGATTAAAAAAAAAAAAAAAAAAAAAAAAAAAAAAAAAAAAATGGTGAAAAAAAAAAAAAAAAAAAATTGGATTGGATACGATAATATTAAAAGAATAAACAAAATATATCCATTTTATATGCTACTACATTCCGAGACTTACTTAGTCTCATCTACTTGAATTTGGGTCATGAACTAACCTTACCATAGTATGTATTCATCTGAAATGCTAATTAACTGTTCTTAACGTGTATTTACATTTGATAAAGCGAAGAGGAGTATCTTTTCTCCTATATAGTAATAAAGTTAAAGAAAATTATAATGTTGACAATCATAATGAATATAGTGGTAATAATAATGATAATATATATATATATTTGTTATTATTATTACTATCACTACCATCATTAGTATTATTATTATCATTATCATTGTTATTATTACTAACATTATTGCTCTTATTACTGTCATTATTATTATAACAATGATATTAGTAGTGGTATTTGTTGTTGTAGTGATGATAATGATAATGATATTGATAATGTCTCATAATAAATGTAATCCCCGCAAACCTTATTTGGTACAAGACTTACAAGAAAGGGGGGGATTTGCAGTGGTCTGTTATATTCGTTAAAATTTCCCTTCCCTTTTGGCCCAAAATTTATCGGGAAAGACCAAACGGGATTTTATATGTGTTATACTGCCTCCAACTTCTAGACACGTCGTATTGATGGGTGCAAGAAGATCCAATTAAATCTTTTTAATTTGTAACACCAGGCTAACTTTCTCTTCAAGGGATCACCAGCTCTGGTGTTATATAAAAAGGGCCGGTCGTATTGTGGTTAAATTTCGGGGAGGGAAGATTACCTACGCTTTTGTATACGGATCGATTGCAAGCTTGCAAACCTTCTTCCTAAATTTGAGCACAACAAATATCAGTAGATAGTAGTTATGCTCGAATAATGTAATATATCATGCATGTTTAAAAATTTAGTTTATTAAGACTTCAATACAACATTTAATACTCATAACAATTATAAGTACTGCTTTCCCTTACCCACCCCCCACCTCTGCTATTTGGATAATGTATCTAAAAATAATTAAATACAACACAATATGAAGGTATTCATAAACGAGAGGTGCATAGGAATAGACTTAAATGTGTTTAACATCAAGAAAATATTGTCAGGAAATAAAATACACAGTTTCAAAATTCTGCGTAATTATCAGAGTATCAAACACAGTTGAAATTATTGTCTTTCTTATCTACAGGTGGTTTTTAAAATCACTACAATTACATTAATCCTGGTGAATCAATGGCTTTTTTTTTTTGTAAGTTAAAAAGGCCAACACAATAGGTATTCATTAAAAATTTTATACTGAAAAGGATATTTAAGCGAAAGAACAGAGAAGTATGGTTTAACTGAAAGTTTTTCCTATCCTGTTCCGTAAAAAAAAAACTATTGAGTGAGGTATGTGTGGTGTATCGGTATTGCAAGATATATCTTCGTACAAACTTTCTTTCGCGCCTCGTTAGGGGTGGTACGTTCTGTTGTCAAACTGTTTTTAATCTAAAAAATAATACGAGGAGGCGGAAAAAAAAAGCCTTAACAAATGCTCTTGGAAGTGCCTCCTAATGTTTGAACTCCAAAGGTTGGGTAATGGATGATGGGATTTTTGCGTTTGTGTCTTGGAACCTCAGCTTCTGTGGTTTTAACCAACAACGCACACACAAAACACACACACACACAACAACACGCACGCACTCTTAATACCACACACACACAGCACACACACACACACGCATATATATGTATACACATATAATGTATATATATGTATATATGTATATATATATATATATATATACATATATATGATAAATATATATATATATACATATATATATAAATATATATATTATATATA
>NW_028234443.1:14529316-14534316 GCF_977035675.1 Penaeus japonicus
ATATATATATATATATATATATATATATATATATATATATATAATCCATCGCTACACACATGTCCTCCAGCCATTCGTCCCCCCCCCCCCCAAGAGCGAGGGCCTATTGATATTCACCTTGCAGCCTGACGTTATCTAGAAGTACGTAGCTTTTGACGAAAGCATTCTGCCGTCCAAAAGATTTCGGTAAAATATCCGAGAGCAATATTTCAAACAGGGGGATTGATAGCCCTTCATCTAGCGACCGGATTCGAATAAATCAAATGGGGAAATTTCATCGTTGCATTCTCGTTTTTTCGCACTTTATATCATTCCAGACTGGAAAATCTCGCTCACAATTCTTCTCCAGCAATCGGCGTGCAGTTGCATTTTTTGGAGCCAGCATTTGACGTGCTTTGAGTCTGAGTTTCACGTCGGCTATGGATGAGGCTTGAGGCACGGAAGGCAATAGTGGTGTGTATATTTTTTTTTATATCATATTTAGAATATCGAAAGCCGTTTGTGTACACTTCGTTTCCTAATGTTTTTCGTAGCTCATTATTCGTCATTGAATATAAGAATATTTGCATGATAAACTATATTATTTTTGTGGTTTTATCCTTAATAATATGATAATAATAATGATAATTAATAATAATAATTATAATGTATATTATTCTTATGATTATAACCTTGTAATTGTATATCTATAAATGCAAATAGGCACAGGTCGAAGCTTCTTTAGGTACAGACCTATAACTGTATGCTCTCAAGTTTAGTAATTTGCGAGTATAATAAATACTATTGTTAGGACTTTCTTGATTATCAAATAAGTTTGATGTCCCCCTTTCTCTCATCTATCTCGATTAGATGTACGGATTTGTTAATCTCTTCACTGATAAGTAAATTCGCAGAGAAATCTAGAGCTTTCATATCTTGGCCCGATCCAGAACCTGTGATTTATGGGTTGGTTTTCTGAATCCTAGATTTATGAGCAGGTATTTTGGGAGAAGATTTTGGAATTCAGAATGGCGCGATTCCGTCTAAAGAAAGTCCCCTCACCCCCCCACCCCCCACCCTACAAAGGATACAAGTGCAGATAATGGAAGATATATAATGGTAGTAATGATGACGATGATTATGATCAAGATATTTTGGTGATGATGATTATGATGATAATGATAAAAATGATAATGATGATTATGATGATAATGATAAAAATGATGATGATGATTATGATGATAATGATAAAAATGATGTGATTATGATAATAATGATAATGATGATGATGATATGGGTGAAAATAATTATAATAAAAATAATGATGATGATATGGGTGAAAATAATGATAATAAAATGAAAATGATGATGTTATGATAGTAATGATAATGATAATAATAATAACAATAATGATAACAATAATGATAACAATAATGATAATAATAGTAACAATAATGATAACAATAATGATAATAATAATAACAATAATAATAATACCAATTATAATAATGATACAGATAATGATCATGATTATTAGAAGGAGAATGGTAAAAAACGAGAACAATACAAAAAATAATAATAACAGTAATAAGGATGGCTAAGAGAGACAAGCACAGAAGTAGAGAAGGAAAACAACAATAGCAATGATAATAATGACAATAATGATATAAATCACCGATGCCATTATTAAAGCTGATACGAGAATGAGTAATGTAAACATTTTTTTTTTTTTTTTTTTTTTTTTTTTTTAATTCCCCGGTCGGATTCGATCCTACGCCCAGCTGTTTCACATACACCCCTCGTGTCATGGAAGCTATGAATGGGATGCTGATTCATCTCCTGGCGCCATCTAAGAGGTGTCCATATCGACCATTACTCCATCGTAAATTTGAGACACAGAAAGAAATTCTATGGCAAGAGCTTTGAACATCTTTTCCCGACATTACTATTCCTCTGCAGTTGAACTAAGATGTTTTATGGGAAGTCTTGATGTATTGCCTTCCTGCAACCACTAAAAGAAAAGAAAAAGAACGAAAGGAAACGAGAGATAGGAAAGGAGAGAGGAGGAGGAAATAAAAAAACGAACAATATAAAGTGGTTCTGAAGGAAGGCATTTGTAAAAGGGGGGAATACCAATGCCTTGAGAAAGAAATTCTTGACCAAAGAAAGGATTTTGGCTTCCCTCTAGTTACTCCACTTCACGGGCTTGACAAAAAGAAATAGAAAAGAAAAAAAAAGTTTATATTTTCTTTTTCCTTTTCTCCTGCAAGGTGGTTTTGATTTCATTTAATTGGGGTCTTGTTGGGACAGTCTTTCTTATTTGGATTCCTATGTGTGTGTGTGGGAGAGAGAGAGAGAGAGAGAGAGAGAGAGAGGGAGGGAGAGAGATAAGGTGATTATTAAGGGTCTAGTGAGAGGAGAGAGAGGAGAGAGAGACCAGAGGCCCACCAAGAAAAAGAGTAAGTCGCTCGCCGATGAGACCGCTGAATTGATGCTGGAGAGAGAGGTGAGAGGAGAGAGAGACGAGCGGAGAGAGAGAGAGAGAGAGAGAGGTGGAGGAGCGAGAGAGAGAGAGAGAGAGAGGGGGAGGGGGGGGGGGGAGAGAGATAAAAAGAGAGAGAGAGGGACAGAGAGGGAGAGAGAGAGAGAGAGAGAGAGAGAGGTAACCATAGGGCAGAGAGAGCTCACTACAGAGGAGAGAGAGAGTGAAGAAGAGAGCCTCCAAAGGGAAGAAGAGATAGAGAGAGAAGAGAGAGAGAGAGAGAGAGAGCATGGTTTCGATGAATGACTGAGAGGCGTGTCAGTGAGTTGAAGAGAGAGAGAGAGAGAGAGAGAGAGAGAGAGAGAGAGAGAGAAAGAGGTTCGGGGTGAGAGGTCGCGTGCGTTTTCTTTGGCTTTGAACGTGATCGAAATTTGGTCGTCTTGTTTGGGTGGGGGATTCTTGGCCCTTGGTTTGATTTCATATTGTCTATCTTTTTTGTCTTCGGTAATCAATCATCATCGTCATTATTGTTATCGTTATCATATCATCATTATCAATATAATCATCCTCATCCTCATCATGATCATTATCATTATCATCATTATCATCATCATCAATATCAATATCTTCATCCTCATCACCATTATTATCCTCATCATTATCATCATAATTATCAATATCATCATAATTATTAATATCATCATCATAATCATTATCATCATTATAATCATCATTGTTATCATTATCATCATAATAATCATCCTCATTATAATCATCATTGTTATCATTATCATCATCATCATCATTATCATCCTCATCCTCACATCATCATTATCATATCACCATCAATATCATCCTCACCCTTACATCATTATTATCATCATGATGGTTATAGGTATTCAAAGTTGCCATTATAGCGAATTTTGCCTTGGCTTTTTATTTTAGAGACTTTGGAGACTGCTGAAAATTTTCATATAAATCACAGGGAATACATAGGGGGGTTACGACTATTCAGTTTTAAAAATGGTGTGATGAATGTTAGTGCATTGCCCGAGTCAACATCTCGTCCCCCCCCCCCTTCACAGGCGGGTGAGTGCTTCATTGGGCAAAACTAATTTTTAAATGATTATAATCAGCGTGTATCCTGATTTCCTGGATGCCAAAACGTAACAAAAACTTCAACGTAATACCACGAATAAAGTCATCATGTGTGTTAATTATATACATTATCTTCACGATTGCAGTGCACATGATGAAAAATTGGTTAAAATATAACGCTTCAAAACTATAGCTCTAATTTGATGAGGTGAAACCAGAGGATAAATTGCATGTATATCTTACATTTCAGTGAATTAGGGTGCAAGGGTTTGATGAGTTACATATCTTTTGACCTCACGACAGGTGAACACGCAATTGCATCTGTTAAACAAGGTGTTGAATCCTGCAATTGATGTTATTTCTATGAAAATATTCTCTTAATCAGGGTAATTTAAATTCTTGAGTGTTTACTACTTTGTGGCAGGAGGTGGGATTTGGTCCCAGTACTCCATTCTTACACTTGTAAGAGTTGTATTGGATGTACCATATCCGATCAAAATTATATATATATATATATATATATATATATATATATATATATATATATATATATATGTATATATATATATATATATATATATATATATATAAGGCTCTTCTATATATATATATACATAATATATAACATGGATGTATATGTATATATATTTACATTTTTTTTCTCCCTCTCTTTTTCTTTTTTGTATATATATATATATATATATGTGTGTGTGTGTGTGTGTGTGTGTGTGTGTGTGTGTGTGTGTGTGTGTGTGTGTGTGTGTGTGTGTGTGTGTGTGTGTGTGTGTGCTTTTATTTCTCTCTCTCTCTCTCTCTCTCTCTCTCTCTCTCTCTCTCTCTCTCTCTCTCTTAATGTGTGTATATATATATGAATATGTATATACAGTACTGGGAAAATTAATAGACAATTCTGGCCATTCAACTGATTTATTCACATTTTTATTGAACGAAGGAAATTTTTAGACAGTAAATATGTTTTATTGTTTTTCCTTTATACATATATCATCTCAGTATTTTGTGGGACCTCCTTTGTCTCAATTAACTGCTTCAACATGTCTTGGCATGCTTCTAATGTAGTCTTGTGCTTTGTTCCTGATATCTGGATTTCTGTGCCAAACCTCTATCAACCGCTGGATGAGCTGTACTCTGTTGGTACATTCAATTTTGCAGACGTCATCATTTAAGTCTTTCCATAAACCTTCAATAGGATTCATATCTGGGCTATTTCCAGGCCAATCAAGCACTTTGATGTTAAGATCTTTTAGATGACTAGAAACTCTTCTGCATGAATATTCCGTTAGAGTGTGTGCGGAGTCTATCAACCATCACGAAATTGGGGTACCAGGCGCCATTTTTTATTTATCTTAAGGAATTCCCCTTGATTCAAGGCGCCTATTCCACTCGATCTCTAAACGACCTGTACCTTGCTGCGGATATAGGG
>NW_028234443.1:14549316-14552097 GCF_977035675.1 Penaeus japonicus
GGGTAAAGCAGCTTGGTAGAGGAAGAGGGCGATGTGCATCCTTTGGGTGTTGTGGGCCAAGTAGAGCGGAGGGTCGTTCCATTTTAGTGCATATAGGGTATGTGTAGATATATATATATAATATATATATATATATATAAAAAAATATATATATATATATATATATATATATATATATATATATATATGTATATATATAGACAGTATATATAGTATATAATATATATATATTAGTAGATATATAGATATGTATATATATATATATAATATAGATATATAATATATATGATATATACATATATATACATATATACATATATAGTATATATATATATATAATAATATCTATATATATATATATATATATATATATAATATATTACATATGTATATACGGATAGAAGATGTCATATAACATATTATATATATATATATATATATAGATTATTATATATAGATATATATATAGATAGAAATATATACACACACCATATATATATAGATTATATATATATATAGTATATATATATATATATATAATATATATATATATATACAAGGTATATATTATAATATATAAGATATTATATATAAATATATAGATTAATATATATACATAATATACTTATATATATATATAATATATAGATATATATAAACATATAATATATATATTATAGATATATACACGTCACAGGCAGATCGTGCGACTTCAGCCCCTTCGTGAGAGGTGGGGCGGGGGCGTTTTCTAACTTAGTGGGCGGTTGGCTGTGAACCAATATTATGAGACGGTATAATATATATGACAATTATTGACGCTTGAAAATAAGCGGTGTGAATCAACACAGGTCGCACAAACTGTAGGGCACAGATTGGGTGGGAGGTCAGGTGTTCCATTGGGGGACGAGACCACGTTGCCTTGTTACAGCCAACACAAATTTTTCACACACACACACACACACTCAAACGCATATTTTTACATTAATAGAATATATAATATATATATATCTATATAGATATATAAATATATATTTATATAATTATGCATGCACATCTTGTCTGCCTGTCCGTCAGCCCCATACGTAACACGTAATCGCCATCGCATACATATCATGAGCGCACTGAATCTATACTGCAACTCATTCTCTAGCCACATGTTTTCCGACGGCGGAAAATAAATCGCTCCCCAGGCAGCTAAACTTTACCAAACTGCAGAGTTCCATTTTGTCGAAGTTTACTTGCAACTTGTCATTTGTTGCAGCCGAGGAGGAAAATTGCAGACTTTTCTTTTGAAGGCCAAGCCGCACGAGCTTTCTTGCAAACTGCCCTTGCGTTTCGTCAACTTCAGATCTTTGCACGGTATTAATCTTCCTCACGACGGTCATAATACGTTAACAAGCGAAGTATTGGCTCGGGATGAAATAAGGGAGGAGGCAGTCACGGGTTTTGTTAAATTGGTCGAGAATTCTTTTTCTAGAAGTAAAGGAAAAGGTGAATATGTTACAAGTACTGATAAAAATAGTTTGATGTAAAGTATGAGGAGCAAAACACAGAAAATAAACGTTTTCCCCAAACATACATTAAAATGACTGAAACAGTCCTTGTTAAGGACACTAAAACTACATACAGGGCTCTTTTCGCGGGAATTCGAAAGGATTAACCAACATTGTAATTTTCCTTGATTCGAATCACCAAATGGCGCAGCAAAACATTTTGTACTAATATGGATGGGTGAAAGAATGGTACCAAGGAGAAGAAAAAATGTCGACGGTGAATGTACGTGCCTAATACAAAGTCACCGGCGTTCACTGGCGCCCATCGCCTCATTCTCCTCTTTTGCTCCCCTTCCCGCTGCAACGAGGTGCTGGGTGTGCAGGATAGCTAGGGCGAGGGAAGTCCCGGGGCGGGAGGAGGCGGGGCAGGTGCTGGACGAGGGAGATCGGAAAGCCAGTGTGATCTGCCCGTGACGGAGGACACGGAGCGGTCTTGGCTGGGGCGCTCGGAGCGGTTGAACGATGCTCCGTGAGGGCTGTGTGATTGTTTGGGTAGTGTTGGGTTGGTGGATATACAGATAAGAAATAAAATATATCTACATATGTATATTAATAAATATAGTATATATATAGCTATATTAGATATTATATATATATATATCTATATAAGAGATATATATGTTTGTATTGTAGTTATTCATTTATATGTTTATTCTTTACATACATTTATAGACATATAATATATATATAATAATATATATATATATATATATATATATATATATATATATATGTAATATATATATATGTATGGTATATGTATATATAATAAAGATATATAAATATATAAATATATATGATATATAAGATATGTATGTAAAGTCTATATAGATATAATATATATATAAGATATATAATCATATAATATATATATATATATATATATTATAAGTACATATATACGTATATACAACCCATAAAAAAAGGGTCAGAGTGAGTTTCCAGCCGCGTATATAATGTTACCCGTCATCATAACAACCTGTAAAGCTTCTGTGGGTGTTTGGAGGTCCGTTATTCTCCCAGAGCAAACAAATTTACCCATCTGACCTTGCTTTCAGAGGTGTATGGGCTCTCCGGTTCACGCCTCGCAACTCTCTTAGTATCATCTCATTTTTATGACCTCGGATTGGCGGCTGGTCCTAATTTTCTGTTTTACATTTTTTTCTTTTATCTTTTGTTCCTATTTAGATCTATTGACTAGATTTTCTGTTTTACTTTATTTCTTTTT
>NW_028234443.1:14607197-14609697 GCF_977035675.1 Penaeus japonicus
TCACGTGCTACGGTGTGGGAGTGTTTGTGCAGGATCTGCTGTATGTGTGAGCAGGAACCTCTGTTTGGCCCAGGGATACATACGAGCGCGTGTACGGCTTTCGGGAAGTCAAAGGGCAAGAATCAACGTGAGAGTGTCTTAAGGGCACTTTTGTATATAATGCGAATGTGTGTGTGTGTCTGTGTCTGTGTCTGCTTCTGTGTCTGCGTCTGTGTCTGTGTCTGCATCTGTGTCTGTGTCTGCATCTGTGTCTACGTCTGTGTCTACGTCTGTGTCTACGTCTGTGTTTACGTCTGCGTCTGTGTCCACGTCTACGTCTGTGTCTACGTCTGTGCCTGTGTCTGCGTCTGTGTTTTCGATTGCGTCTACGTCTGCGTCTGCGTATGTATCTGTGTCTGCGTCTGTGTCTACGTCTACGTCTGTGTCTACGTCTGCGTCTGCGTCTGTCTAGCGCCGGGCGAGGGAGAGGCCGCTATCGCCAGGTAGATCAAGGGATGAAGAAGACGCAGCCAAGCCGTGATATACTAGAAAGCACTAGAAAGTCCCCAGTCTCTTCGACTAGCACGAGTACTGCAGAATGAACATCATGCCATTAATATCTGTAGGAAATAACTCGATCAATGATCATTCCTCTACTTCATATATAACAGGTTTAATGATTGTGCCGTTCACTTTCATTAATTATGCGAGTATCAACAACACAAAATCAAATAATAGGATTTCTTTTTTCTTTTTTTTTTAGCCAATAGAGTTCGTAACATGAGATGTATTATTAACAAATAATTAGCTATACGGGTTTTTCGATTACTTCCGCTATAATCGGATGTTGGCAGCCTATTAGTACGTTATTTAAATATCATTCGTGCAAATAACCCTGTCAGAAAAACGAGTGACGGAAGCGTACACGTGCATGTGTGTGTGTGTGTGTGTGCTAGTATGTGTGCGTGTGTGCTAATATGTATCCGTGCTAGTATGTGTGCGTGTGTGAGTGGGCGTTTGTGTGCAAATATACACCTAAATGATATGAAAATCGCTGAATAGATTAAATAACCTGATTATGCTGCACCGCGGGCAAGACGTGCAGAAAATGGTATTCATTCTGGCTGCAGTCTATGATGGGAGTCGCTAACATGAGCTGTTGATATTCGATAACCAATATAGGATACGGCGGGGGGAGGGGGGAAGGGGAGGGGTGGGTGTCCCTTCTTGCCTGCATGTTGGTGTTGGTTTATGAAGTAAACTTACTGTGTAGTTTATTCCAAAACCTCATATGTTGCCAACTAATTATCTTTTAGGCGTTTCCAATACACATAGAAATATACCTGGATGCGTATTCAGCGTACATTGATTTTATCTATCAGGAGAAATATGTATAAATAGAAAATAAGGTAAATAATTCAACATTTTTTATATTGTCTCATAGATATTCATATAGACAGGTTCACATGATTCATTTGTTTTTGTTTTTAGATATTCTTGCTGTGATAATATTGCTGGGAATCATAACATGAAGATATAATTTTGCATGGTATAGATTTAATGAAGTCTCTGTGTTGCAGATGACTTTGTTATGGTAAAATTATCATCCTCATCATTATCATCATCTTCATCATTATCATTATCATTTTCATCATCATCATTATCATCATCATTGTTGATATTATCATCATTATCATTGTTGTTCTTATGACCATAATTATTTTCATCAATATTATCATCTTCATTATTATTATCACCATTATCATTACTATCATCATAATCATTGTTGTTATCATTATTATCGTTATCATTATCATCTTTATTATTATCATCATTATCATTATTATTAACATCATTATTATTGTTATTAACATTAACATTATTATCTTCATTATCATTATTTGTATCATCATTATCTTTGTTATCACCACTATCATTGTTATTATCATCATTGTCATTGTTATTATCGTCATTATCATTATTATCATCTTCATTATCACAAGTCTTATTATCAGTATAATCATTGCTACCCTCATATTACTTTTATTACCACCATTGATATCACTATTAAGATTATCATCAGTATTATTGTTGTAGCTATTATCATCATTATTGTTGTTTGTATTGTTGTTGGTATTATTATCATCATTATTATTGTTGGTATTGTTGTTGTTATTATTATCATCATTATTGTTGTTGTTATTATTATCATCATTATTGTTGTTGTTGTTATTATCATCATTATTCTCATTGTCACCAAATTTGTTCAAATATTATAGTCAGCTGATTCTAAGAGAGCTGGAGAATGAAAGGGGGTTTCGAGCTGAGCGACGTAACATCACAAATACTAGGTATGAAGATGGTACAGTTTTCTTAGCAGAGTCTGCCGATGTTCTGCAGAGAGACTCCAGGATGTGGTAGTTAAAGAGAGAGTGAGAAGAGGGCAGAGTATATGGTTGCGTTTTTTTTTTTTTTTTTTTTTTTTAAGAGTAAGATAGCAAGTAAGTCTCCTCCTTCAATG
>NW_028234443.1:14619697-14624697 GCF_977035675.1 Penaeus japonicus
TAGTTTCACTCGTTTTCCTTCCATTTTGTTCTTAAGGTTCGCTCTTTTATCTATCCCCTCTCCTGTGCCCTTCTCCCCTACCTATCCCCTCTCCTGTACCCTTCTCCCCTACCTATCCCCTCTCCTGTACCCTTCTCCCTTACCTACCCCCTCTCCTGTACCCTTCTCCCCTACCTATCCCCTCTCCTGTGCCCTTCTCCCCTACCTATCCCCTCTCCTGTACCCTTCCCCCTTACCTATCCCCTCTCCTGTGCCCTTCTCCCCTACCTATCCCCTCTCCTGTGCCCTTCTCCCCTACCTATCCCCTCTCCTGTGCCCTTCTCCCCTACCTATCCCCTCTCCTGTACCCTTCCCCCTTACCTATCCCCTCTCCTGTACCCTTCTCCCCTACCTATCCCCTCTCCTGTACCCTTCTCCCCTACCTATCCCCTCTCCTGTGCCCTTCTCCCCTACCTATCCCCTCTCCTGTACCCTTCTCCCCTACCTATCCCCTCTCCTGTACCCTTCTCCCTTACCTATCCCCTCTCCTGTACCCTTCTCCCCTACCTATCCCCTCTCCTGTGCCCTTCTCCCTACCTATCCCCTCTCCTGTACCCTTCTCCTACCTATCCCCTCTCCTGTACCCTCTCCCCTACCTATCCCCTCTCTCCTGTCCCTTCTCTCCCCTACCTATCCCCTCTCCTGTACCCTTCTCCCCTACCTATCCCCTCTCCTGTACCCTTCCCCCTTACCTATCCCCTCTCCTGTACCCTTCTCCCCTACCTATCCCCTCTCCTGTACCCTTCCCCCTTACCTATCCCCTCTCCTGTACCCTTCTCCCCTACCTATCCCCTCTCCTGTACCCTTCTCCCCTACCTATCCCCTCTCCTGTACCCTTCTCCCTTACCTATCCCCTCTCCTGTACCCTTCTCCCCTACCTATCCCCTCTCCTGTACCCTTCTCCCTTACCTACCCCCTCTCCTGTACCCTTTCCCTTACCTATCCCCTCTCCTGTACCCTTTCCCTTACCTATCCCCTCTCCTGTACCCTTCTCCCCTACCTATCCCCTCTCCTGTACCCTTTCCCTTACCTACCCCCTCTCCTGTACCCTTCTCCCTTACCTACCCCCTCTCCTGTACCCTTCTCCCTTACCTACCCCCTCTCCTGTACCCTTCTCCCCTACTTATCCCCTCTCCTGTGCCCTTCTCCCCTACCTATCCCCTCTCCTGTACCCTTTCCCTTACCTATCCCCTCTCCTGTACCCTTCTCCCCTACCTATCCCCTCTCCTGTACCCTTCTCCCCTCCCTACCCCCCCCCCTCTCCCCTTCTCCCCTGACCTCTCCCTCTCCTGTACCCTTCTCCCCTACCTATCCCCTCTCCTGTACCCTTCTCCCCTACCTATCCCCTCTCCTGTACCCTTCTCCCTTACCTACCCCCTCTCCTGTACCCTTCTCCCCTACCTATCCCCTCTCCTGTACCCTTCTCCCTTACCTACCCCCTCTCCTGTACCCTTCTCCCCTACCTATCCCCTCTCCTGTACCCTTCTCCCTTACCTACCCCCTCTCCTGTACCCTTCTCCCCTACCTATCCCCTCTCCTGTACCCTTCTCCCTTACCTACCCCCTCTCCTGTACCCTTCTCCCCTACCTATCCCCTCTCCTGTACCCTTCTCCCCTACCTATCCCCTCTCCTGTACCCTTCTCCCCTACCTATCCCCTCTCCTGTACCCTTCCCCCTTACCTATCCCCTCTCCTGTACCCTTCTCCCCTACCTATCCCCTCTCCTGTACCCTTCTCCCCTACCTATCCCCTCTCCTGTACCCTTCTCCCCTACCTATCCCCTCTCCTGTACCCTTCTCCCCTACCTATCCCCTCTCCTGTACCCTTCCCCCTTACCTATCCCCTCTCCTGTACCCTTCTCCCTTACCTATCCCCTCTCCTGTACCCTTCTCCCCTACCTATCCCCTCTCCTGTACCCTTCTCCCCTACCTATCCCCTCTCCTGTACCCTTCTCCCCTACCTATCCCCTCTCCTGTACCCTTCTCCCTTACCTATCCCCTCTCCTGTACCCTTCTCCCCTACCTATCCCCTCTCCTGTACCCTTCTCCCCTACCTATCCCCTCTCCTGTACCCTTCTCCCCTACCTATCCCCTCTCCTGTACCCTTCTCCCCTACCTATCCCCTCTCCTGTACCCTTCTCCCCTACCTATCCCCTCTCCTGTACCCTTCCCCCTTACCTATCCCCCTTCCTATCTCTTCTCCCCTACCTATCCCCTCTCCTGTACCCTTCTCCCCTACCTACCCCTCTCCTGTACCCTTCTCCCCTACCTATCCCCTCTCCTGTATCTTTCTCCCCTACCTATCCCCTCTCCTGTACCCTTCTCCCTTACCTATCCCCTCTCCTGTACCCTTCTCCCCTACCTATCCCCTCTCCTGTACCCTTCTCCCCTACCTATCCCCTCTCCTGTACCCTTCTCCCCTACCTATCCCCTCTCCTGTACCCTTCTCCCCTACCTATCCCCTCTCCTGTACCCTTCTCCCCTACCTATCCCCTCTCCTGTACCCTTCTCCCCTCCCCCTCCCTGTACCCTTCCCCTTACCTATCCCTTCCTGTACCCTTCTCCCTACCTATCCCCTCTCCTGTACCCTTCTCCCTACCTATCCCCTCTCCTGTACCCTTTTCCGTACCTACCTCCCTCTCCTGTACCCTTCCTTCCTCCCCTCCTATCCCCTCTTCCCCTTCCCCTACCTATCCCCTCTCCTGTACCTTCTCCTTCCTTACCCCTACCTCCCCTCTCTGTACCTTCCCCCTTCTCCCCTACCTATCCCCTCCCCTGTCCCCTTCTCCCCTACCTATCCCCTCTCCTGTACCCTTCTCCCCTACCTATCCCCTCTCCTGTACCTTCTCTCTTACCTACCCCCTCTCCTGTACCCTTCTCCCCTACCTACCCCCTCTCCTGTACCCTTCTCCCCTACCTATCCCCTCTCCTGTACCCTTCTCCCCTACCTATCCCCTCTCCTGTACCCTTCTCCCTTACCTACCCCCTCTCCTGTACCCTTCTCCCCTACCTATCCCCTCTCCTGTACCCTTCTCCCCTACCTATCCCCTCTCCTGTACCCTTCTCCCTTACCTACCCCCTCTCCTGTACCCTTCTCCCTTACCTATCCCCTCTCCTGTACCCTTCTCCCCTACCTATCCCCTCTCCTGTACCCTTCTCCCCTACCTATCCCCTCTCCTGTACCCTTCTCCCCTACCTATCCCCTCTCCTGTACCCTTCTCCCCTACCTATCCCCTCTCCTGTACCCTTCTCCCTTACCTATCCCCTCTCCTGTACCCTTCTCCCCTACCTATCCCCTCTCCTGTACCCTTCTCCCCTACCTATCCCCTCTCCTGTACCCTTCTCCCTTACCTATCCCCTCTCCTGTACCCTTCTCCCCTACCTATCCCCTCTCCTGTACCCTTCTCCCCTACCTATCCCCTCTCCTGTGCCCTTCTCCCCTACCTATCCCCTCTCCTGTGCCCTTCTCCCTTACCTATCCCCTCTCCTGTGCCCTTCTCCCTTACCTATCCCCTCTCCTGTACCCTTCTCCCTTACCTATCCCCTCTCCTGTACCCTTCTCCCCTACCTATCCCCTCTCCTGTACCCTTCTCCCCTACCTATCCCCTCTCCTGTACCCTTCTCCCCTACCTATCCCCTCTCCTGTGCCCTTCTCCCCTACCTATCCCCTCTCCTGTGCCCTTCTCCCCTACCTATCCCCTCTCCTGTACCCTTCTCCCTTACCTATCCCCTCTCCTGTGCCCTTCTCCCCTACCTATCCCTCCTGTACCTTTCCTACCTATCCCTCTCCTGTGCCCTTCTCCCCTACCTATCCCCTCTCCTGTACCCTTCTCCCTTACCTATCCCCTCTCCTGTGCCCTTCTCCCCTACCTATCCCCTCTCTGTACCCTTCTCCTTACTATCCCCTTCCTCCTGTGCCCTTCTCCCTACCTATCCCTCTCTGTACCCTTCTCCCCTACCTATCCCCTCTCCTGTACCCTTCTCCCTACCTATCCCCTCCTGTGCCCTTCTCCCCTACCTATCCCTCTCCTGTGCCCTTCTCCCCTACCTCCCCTTCCCACTACCCTCTCTGTGCCTTCTCCCCTACCTATCCCCTCTGTGCCTTCTCTACTATCCCTCTCCTGTCCTTCTCCCTTACCTACCCCTCTCCTGTGCCCTTCTCCCTACCTATCCCCTCTCCTGTGCCCTTCTCCCTACCTATCCCTTCCTGTGCCTCTCCCTACTATCCCTCTCTGTGCCTTCTCCCTACCTATCCTCTCCTGTGCCCTTCTCCCCTACCTATCCCCTCTCCTGTGCCCTTCCCCTACCTATCCCTCTCCTGTGCCCTTCTCCCCTACCTATCCCCTCTCTGTGCCTTCTCCCTACCTATCCCTCTCCTGTGCCTTCCCTCCTATCCCCTCTCCTGTACCCTTCTCCCCTACCTATCCCCTCTCCTGTGCCCTTCTCCCCTACCTATCCCCTCTCCTGTGCCCTTCTCCCTACCTATCCCCTCTCCTGTCCCTTCTCCCTTACCTCTCCCTCCCCTGTCCCCTTCTCCCCTACCTATCCCTCTCCTGTGCCCTTCTCCCCTACCTATCCCCTCTCCTGTGCCCTTCTCCCTTACCTATCCCCTCTCCTGTGCCCTTCTCCCTTACCTATCCCCTCTCCTGTGCCCTTCTCCCCTACCTATCCCCTCTCCTGTGCCCTTCTCCCCTACCTATCCCCTCTCCTGTACCCTTCTCCCCTACCTATCCCCTCTCCTGTACCCTTCTCCCCTACCTATCCCCTCTCCTGTGCCCTTCTCCCCTACCTATCCCCTCTCCTGTGCCCTTCTCCCCTACCTATCCCCTCTCCTGTGCCCTTCTCCCTTACCTATCCCCTCTCCTGTGCCCTTCTCCCTTACCTATCCCCTCTCCTGTGCCCTTCTCCCCTACCTATCCCCTCTCCTGTGCCCTTCTCCCCTACTTATCCCCTCTCCTGTACC
>NW_028234443.1:14637197-14652197 GCF_977035675.1 Penaeus japonicus
ATATATACATATTGTAAGGTATACATCTGTCATGAGGAGCCCGAGATATCGTACCCACAGTTCGTGAGGCGAATTAGAGCCACTTGTGAGGCAGGAAAAGGCTTAGGGACCAGTATTGAAGGGTCCCGTTCACTCCTCAAAGTCTACGAATCTCAGAGAGTCATTAGAAAAGTGGTAGCGGGCATAACTCCCCGAGATCCCATCAATAACTACTCGTGGGTGTACCATGAGCTGAATCACTCTTTAAAAGGTCTTTATGGCTCGGCCTAATAATAAAAGCAATAAAACAAAAAGGCACAAGAATAAAACGGGAAGTCACTATAATAAAATAAAAGGGCAACGTAAAAGCAAATGAGTGAGCAGAAGGCTCCGAGAAAACTGAAACGGTACAGCAAATGTACCGTACGTAAGTAAAATATTACGGTAAGACGTAAAAATAAGCAAAAAAACAAGACTAAAATTCAAAGTGACATTACTAATAGTGACCTCACGAATAAAAAGAGATGATAAAACACCCTGAAGGGGTCAAGCAACACGAAGTCCTGAGGGAACTTCGAACAATCAGAAACATAAACTAAAACTAGATTAATGAAAACAATAGACAACGTCCAGCAAATGTAACCTAGGCAAGTAATGTAAGAGGGCTCGGTACAACCTTAGGTCAGGTCTCGTCTGTAGCTGCAGTAATCCAAAGGGTTTCAAGCACAAGCAAAAGGCCAGATAGTACTCCTTTATTTGTGTCAGAGCGGGTGTTTATATACCCCTCATAGTGACGTCACAACATAGAGGTTATAATAAGTTACAAAAGTACAAATAATTAAAATCAAGATAAATTAAAAACATCATTCTATACATAAAAAGAAACCAATGGCGAAGTAAAACATTTTAAACAATTAATATAAAAGAAATAAAAACGGGACACCCACGAGCATGACGTCACTGACGTCCGTAAAGTAAAGAAATAAGTGCCAAATTCAATTGATAAGTAAATAAACATAATATAAGCTACCGAGTAAAAATCAGTATAAAAAGAACGATCAAATAATTCCTTCAGAAAAAAAGTCGAATTATTTGATGTTTTTAAAGTTCTAATTCAAAACAATATTCATAAAATACAAATAATAAGAATGATTCATAAAACATAGGCAAGAACTGTATATAAGCGATACTGGTAATTAAAATAATCGTAAACATACAGAAAACTAAAAAGGGGTAACTCAATAAAACAAACAAAATAAATATATTAAGAAAAATCCCGTGAGGGGAGCACAGTCTGGACAACCCTCTGGATTCGTTCCTTTCTGCTTCAGCAAGATATGTCATGGAGGTTTGATGAACCTCCACAATCCTCCCATAGCCATGGGTCGAAGCAGGCAGCGGCGACATTCTGAAAAGACCAAAGGTAGGCCTGAGCCCCATTACTTGCCTTAACAAACTAAAGGTTGTGTAGACAGCTGAACGTGCCATACACAAAACATAAAATACAAATATAGATAAAAGGAAGCATGACGTCTCTGAGTGTCATAGCTTTTAAACTTCAATGCCAGATGAAGACTGCACACGATCTCTACAACTGGTCTGCGTCTCTGCTACTCCTGCCGAAGTTTGGGGGTGGGCATGGAGCTCTGGCTCCCGTACCATAGCTGTCAGCATGGCCACCCAAGGGTCGTTAGGATCTGGTAGATCCTGAGCATCATGGTCATCACCCTCCTCCTCATCAGCGGGTGCATAGGACAACTCTTCTGGAGGATGATAGGGCTTCAGATGGTTGAGGTGAGCCTTCAACTGGATCTCCGTGTTGATATCCTGTATCTCAAAGGACACTGGACCCAAACGCTTGATAATCCGGGCAGGACCGCGCCATTTCCCAACCAAAGGAGGTAAACCTCCCATGTGATGTCGGTGCTCAAAGCACCATACTATAGAACCTTCTACTGGCTGGAAATCAATCTTCTTGTCACGGTCGTAGTAGGCTCCATAGGTAGAACAAGCTTCCTTTGAGGCCTCCATAGCTGCGCGGCGTGCTTCTTGCAGTCGCTCCTGCAGATTGAAGTTCTCGGCAAACACAGCTTCATTGGTGAGACCGATGGGGAAGTTTGCATGCCGGCCAGTGAGCAAATACAGAGGTTGCTCACCTGTTGACCTATGGAGAGCAGAATTGATTTGCAATCGTAGTTCCGGGATGAATTGATACCATGCTCTTGGACGACTGCCTACCAGAGTGGTGAGAGCGGATTTGACCACACGATTGGTTCGTTCCACCATTCCATTTGCTTGAGGATGGTAGCGAATGGTATAATGGTTAGTAACATGCATCATCTCAGTCAGTTCTCGAAACAGGCGGCTGACAAACTGGACCCCATTGTCTGTTTGAATCACTCTCGGTGGGCCAAAAATGGTAACCTAATGATCTAGGAATGCCCGGTAAACATTTGCTGCAGTGATCTTCCTTAGTGGGACTATCTGGATGTACCGTGAGTATTGGTCTAGTATAGTTAAGGCCCATCGGACAGGAACACTTGGGCCAAAGTTCATTATATCCATAGAGACTCGCTCTAATGGAAACTTTGCTAATGGAGTTTCAGCCATTGGCACTTTCTGTTGGCTACGAGATTGCTGGCAAATCTCACAGCCTTCCACATACTGCCGGGCACTTTTAAGCATGTTTGGCCAGTAAAACATCGACCTGGCATTTTGGAATGTTCGATGTATGCCCGGATGTGAAGCTAGTGGGGGTAAATGTGCTGCTTTCATGGCAGAATTCCTCAGATTTTGTGGTACAACGAGCTGGTAGCAGATACGATCTGGGAAGTGCCTTAGTCGATAGATAACATAATCTTTTAATTCAAAGTCGCTAAGTGGAAGTGGCAGCTTTTTCTTTGGTAATGTTCCATCAGACAAGTACCGTCGAATATCAGCAAGTTGGGGATCAGCTTTCTGCTCCTCTGCAAGTTTCTCAGGAGAAAGTTCAGTAATCTTGAGATGGGCTATTTGACGAGATAGGAGGTTTGGAACGAAATTTGTAGGCCCTTCTTTGTAGCGTATAGTGAAGTTATAAAATGATAAATCATGAGCGAACCTGGTCATCCTGGGCGATTTGGTTTTCCTTGAGAAAACGTATACAAGTGGGCGGTGATCAGTATACACTATAAACTGCCTCCCATACAGGTAAGAGTCGAACACCCTTACTCCCTCCACAACAGCAAGAGCCTCCATATCAATGACCGGGTAACGGGTCTCGGCATCTCGTAACTTTCTACTGTAATAAGCTACTGCATGAGGGGTTTCCGTACCATCCCGCTGCATGAGGCAAGCACCAAGAGCTATCTTAGAGGCATCTGTGTGGAGTTCAAACTCCTTAGAAAAGTCAGGTTGACGTAGAACTGGTGCTGAAGTAAGCTTTTCTTTCAGAGTCTCAAAAGCTGCTTGCTGTTCTGGTCCCCAACTCCAAGTTTGGTACTTCTTTAGCAAAAGATGTAAAGGTGATGCCAGGGTTGCATATCCTGGTATATGTTTCCGAAAGAACCCTGTAGCACCTAGGAACCGTCGAAATTCTCTGACTGTCCGGGAGTGGTGGTGTCTGGGATATAGCAAACACCTTCTCACGGTTTGGTGACACTCCTCTGGTGATATCGTGAAGCCAAGGAAGTCAATTGTTGTGGCGGCAAACTGGGCATGTTTGGAAATTCAACATTAGACCTGCGTGGGAAAGTAGATGTAGGGGCTCCTGGAGATCTTTTAGAAGCTAACCAAAGTTGCTGCTATAGATGATTACATCATCCAGATAGGCCTTTTCTAAGGTATGACGTCCTAGCACTGATGACAACACAACATTCATGGTTCGTTGGAACGTAGTAGGAGCGGTAGATAAGCCAAAAGGAAGGCGACAAAACTGGAAGAGCCTATACCCATCAGAGAAAGCAGTTTTTGGTCTATCCGAGGGCTCCACTTCTACGCTCCAATATGCAGCACGTGCATCCAGGGTTGTGAAAATACTCTTGGGTCCCAATTCATCAATCAGCTCATCAATGCGAGGCAGTGGATAAGAGTCACCCTTTGTCACAGCATTGAGTCCACGATAGTCAACACAGAATCGAAGTGCACCACCCTTCTTTTTCACCAAGACTACTGGACTCAACCAAGGGGATGTTGAAGCCTCGATAACACCTACTCGGAGCATGGAGTTGCACTGTTCCTTAATTATTTGTCGAGTTGACTGGGGTAACCTCCACTGCCGTATACGAACGGGTTGGGCATCACCAGTGTCAATCTGGTGCTTGATGCCAGGCACAAGACCAACTGTTTCCTCACCACCACTAAAAAGACTCCTATAACGACAGAGAACCTGAGTGAAATCATGGCGCTGGGTGTCATCAAGGTGGCTCAAATCTGGTTGGAACTCATCAGTGTCTACTACAGGCTCTATCTCAAAGATATCAGCAGCTTCACAGGCAGAGGTAGCAATGGAGGGTGGTAGCTCAGCTTGCTCAACCTCCAGGTCACTATCATAGCCAAAGTCCTCTACACCATAGAAGTGATCAAAGGCATCTTCTTCCCAGTCAAAATCTGAGTCCTTCAGGTCACTTTCTTCAGAGAAACCTGCCTCGACAGGGCAACTGCTAGTCCTGGCGACGGCTTCTGCTGGGGGCGTCTGAGATTCCTGCGGTGACAAGGTACTACTGTAGATGGCTTCAATTGGCTCAGCCATACCGAGGCGAGTGCCATTGTGGAGGGTGAGTGGTCTTGGTGAGGAATTCACAGCCCACACAGAACAACGGCGACTCTTAATGGTGGTAACTGTAAATGGTACCACTAGCGTCTCTGCTACTGTTGGAGTTACCATAACATCACCGTCAGCTGGGCCGGAGCGAGCGATGCAACCATCCAGAAAGCATCCCGAGTGAGGCGGAATCTCTGTCTTGTGAAGAAGGTGTATTGTAGACACTCTCCCAGTATCTTGGTCAGGCTCTGTGATGGTCTCGACACTGGCAACACCCGTGGAGGAGCAGCACTTTAAGAGGAATCAGTATAAGTATTACACTACAGAGAACACACGTCCCTCCACTAGTGAGCACTGCGCATTAGTGCTAGCATCTCAGATGAATAGGGCTAACTCTTAAAATCAATTCTATGGAGTAGGTCCATTCCTCTAAGAGAAATATCGCTCAGGGTTAAGAGAAACATCCACTTAGGCTTGGGCTGATTGCTTAATGGTCATAGTTCTCAATCAAGGTTGAAGAAAGCTGAGGGTTAACTTCAGATGTGGTTGTAAATAGGGTTGGCCTGTTACCCCTCGAAGTGCCTTTGTTGGGTCTACATCTTAAGCTAATCATGAGGATCAATACGTAAAGCTAGCACTGGCTTGATAAGTGACTGCTGCCCGGTGTATCAAGAAAACATAGTAGAATTCGTCCATTAACATGAGTCCCACGAAGTAGTCGTCCCATGGGCCTGGGGCAGTCATGTGGAAATTAGTAGGGTTGTCTGGGAGGTACCGTCCCGTGGTTTGTGCTCCTTTGTCGAGAGATTCGCCAGTGGGGTGGGAGCTCTGCCATACTGACTAGATTGAAAGGGGCACTCTCTCTCTAGCAAAGTGGGCCCTGTCTTTGACAGCGTAAGCTGGGGTAAGCATGCAGGAAGGTGGGCTCTGGCCTTGCAGCAGAGGAGGCTGCCGCACGGCACTCAGAAATGTCTCATCGAGTGGCGTTCTCTGATATTCACAAAACCGTTCATGTGGTTGCATTGGTGCAGCTCGGTTTGCTGCTTAATGGGAAGGGGATAGGTCCCGAGCTCGTGGTGGAACGATCAGGGGTATCGATGGGTGGAAAAAGGGGTTCATCAAAGTCATTCGGAGACTGATGAAGTTATGATGATTTGCCATGATATATTAACATTTCTGGGAGTTCCATACGTTGCTGCAGCTTCCGTCAGTTGCATTGGAGAACAATCTTCCTTCAAGCAGGAAGTCCCATTAAGCCAGCTGGTATTCCAGAAAGAACTACCCGACGAATTAGCTCCAGAAGGATCCCCAGGTTCTTTCTGGTACGGAAACCTTGTTAAATGACCTTCAAGCTGAATATTAAATCATAGGAGCCGGACCAAGCAGCCATGTGGTTCTAATACAGAACTTGGTAAAAGTTGCTGAAGTGTAAAGTACCACGGATCTTTGGTCCGCAGAGAAGACTTGATGGTTGCCCAGTCCTGAATTTGGTCGAAATGGGAGGTTAAATGTTAAGCTCGCTGGTACTGCCCCACGTCAGTTAGCTCGGGAAAGCGGATGTATGGCCTCACGGGTGTAGGTGGCTTTCCATGTTCTCTATGAGAGTGATCAGCCCTAAATTTCTTGATTTTTCTTTTAGACGGCTGTGACGCTGAGGTTGTCACCTTGAAATTAGGCACGGATTCCCTTTGCCCAATATAGAGACAGTCTGGGCAGCTCCTTGAGGTAAGGCAGGTCTTCCGCATGCAAAATGTGGGTGGGATGAGGGGTTAGCCTGCTATCTCCTGAGTGTTGTTGCTGTCTTCCGCAAATCCATCAACTCAGGAAGTTCAGTGTAGGTTGGCGACTCGTGGATTATGGCTGTGGATGTTGTGAGGAGAACGCTCATGTTTCATAACAGCGAAAACCATTGCTGCATGAGGCTGAGGGTCAGTGGCGTGCGGTCTTCTCGACTTCAGCTCTTTGGCCTTTCATTTTCCAGTTCACGCTCTCTCTCTGCTAACTGCGCTGTTGGGTTCTAATTTGTTCTGCAGCTGCTGATCACCCTTCAGGTTGGTATTTATGTTCAGGGTCTGGCGCCCTCTGCTGGCGTGTCACCTCCTCCTGCCTAAGAAGTCTTGCACTAAACTGTTGTGTCTGGATCTTGACTTCCTGTTAGATCGGCAGAAAGGCTCGATCGTTTCCAGGACTAGCAGAGACTATGGTGATTATTCCTCCATAAAATTCACAGCTTGCCTCAGTCGGGACAGGAAGCAGCCACAATAATGGGTGGTCAGTACTTTCTGTAGCTAACTAGGTGGTGACTGGCCACGTGAGTTGGTTGGCTTGATGACCGAGATTCCTCTGAAGAAACTGCTTGGTCGTTTCTACGATGCTGTCATGAGGAGCCCGGGGAAATAATCGTACACACAGTTCGTGAGCTGAACATTAGGCCACTTGTGAGGCAGGAAAAGGCTCTAGGGTCAAGTATGGATAGGGTCCAGTTCATCTCAAAGTCTAGAATCTCATGAGTATTAGAGAAAAGTGGTTGTGTTTTAATTTTACTAGTTTTTATTTCTTTCGGTTATTTTTACTTTTTATTTTTTTTATTTTTTTTTTAAAGCGGTTTTACTCTCTTAGCGGAGCATTCGCCGCATCATAGGCAGGGGCATAACTCCCGAGTCTCAATCCAATAACTACTCGTGGGTGTCCCATGAGCTGAAACACTCTTTAAAGGGTCTTTTATGGCCTCGCCTAATAATTAAGCCAATAAAACAAATAAGGCACAAGATTTTAAAACGGTGGCAAGTCCCACCTATAATAAAATAAAAGGGCAACGTAAAAGCAAATGCTGTGAGCAGAAGCTCCCGAGAAAACTGAAACGGTAAGCAAATGTACCGACGTAAGTCTTACGTAAGGTAAAATATTCCGGTTAAGACGTTAAAAATAAGCAAAAAAACAAGACATACAAATTCAAAGTGACATTACTAATAGTGACCCTCACGAATAAAAACGAGGATGAGAAAACACCCTGAAGGTGGTCAAGCAACACGAAGTCCTGAGGGAACTATTGAACAATCAGAAACATAAACTAAATCTAGATATAATGAAAACAATAGACAACTTCCTGCCAAATGTTTAAATAGGCAATTAAAGTAAGACGGGCTCTGTACAAACTTAGTTCACGGTCTCGTACTGTAGCTGCAGTATCCAAAGGTTTCAGCACAAGCAAAGGCCAGATAGAAAGGCCAGATAGTACTCCTTTACTTTGTCGTCAGACGCGGTGTTATATCACCACCTCATAGTGACGTCACAACATAGAGGTTCATAATAATTTTACAAAAGATACAAATAATTGTAAAATCATGATAAATCTAAAAATCAAGTCATTCTGAATAAATAAAACAGAAACCAATGGCGAAGTAAAACATTTCATATATACCACAATAATTATAAAACGAATAGAATAACGGGACTATCCTCGCCAGTCACGCGACACTGTCCTCCATGACGCAATCTTCCTGCTAAATCGTACTGACTCTCTCAAGTGCTCGCACACAAACTTCTGAATCTGCCTCTTAGTAAATCAACAATATATCATAGTATAAGCCACTACTGTAAGTGCTCAACATCTATGTATTAACTAAAGAAGACACACGATCAATACTCTTCTTCACCGTGAAATAAAAGAAAGTACCAAAGTTTCTGACTTATTTTGATAGTTCTTTTAATAGATCAGATTTCAAGTTCAATAATTAATAAAATACAAAGTAGTCAAGATCATGATCTCTTCAATTAACATTTGGGCCAGCACTCCGCGTATACTCTACACGCGTCATACTTTCGGTCATCATGTATACATAGAATCGATATAACATACAGCAAAAAGTACTCAAAAAGGCTGGGTAACTCAATAAAACAAAGCAAAATCTGTAAATCCATATTATAGAAGAAATATCCACTGATTGAGGGGGGGGGAGCACAGTCTGGACAACCCTCTGGATTCGTTCCTTTCTGCCTTCAGCAAGATATGTCATGGAGGTTTGATAGAAACCTCCAAAATGCTCCCATAGCCCATGGGTTCGAAGCAGGCAGCGGACGACATTCGAAAAGACCAAAGGTTATAGGCCTGAGCCCCATTACTTGTCCTTAACAAACTAAAGGTTGTGTCAGACAGCTTGAACGTGCCATAACCAAAAAGCATAAAATACAAATATAGATAAACGGAAGCATGGAAGTTTCTATGAGTGTCATAGCTTTTAAATCTTTCAATGCCAGATGAAGACCTGCCACACGATTCTCTAAGAAACTGGTCTGCGTCTCTAGCCTTCCTGCCGAAGTTTTGGGGGTGGTGCAATGGAGCTCTGGCTCCCGTTACCATAGCTCTAGTCATGAGCATGGCCACTCTACCCAAGGGTGTGTCGTTAGGGTAGATTCTGGTTTCGACTGACTGAGCTCATCCTTATGCGGTCAAGCACACTCTCCTCCTCATCAGCGGGTGCCATAGGACAACTCTTCTGGAGGATGATAGGGCATTCAGATGGATGAGGTGAAGCCTTCAATCTGGATCTCCGTGTTGAGTATCCTGTATCTCAAAGGACAACTGGAACCCAAAACGCTTGATTAATCCGGGCAGGACCGCGCCCTTTCCAACAAAAGGAGGTAAACCTCCATGTGATTGTTCCGGTGCTCAAAGCACCATACTATAGAACCTCTTACTGGCTGGAAATCAATCTTCTTGTCACAGGTCCTCGTAGTACGGCTACCATAGTAGCTATAAGAACAAGCTTCCTTTGCGAGGCCTCCATATGCTGAGTCGCGTGCGTGCTTTTGCAGTCGCTCCTGCAGATTGAAGTTCTCGGGCAAACACAGCTTCATTGGTGAGACCGATGGGAAGTTTGCATGCCTGCCAGTGAGCAAATACAGAGGTTGCTCACATCGGTGTTGACACTTGTATCGGAGAAGCAGAATTGATTTGCAATCGTAGTTCCGGGATGAATTGATACCATGCTTTGGACGACTGCCTACCAGGTCGGGTTGGATCGTGAGAGCTGGATAATTGGACCACACGATATAGATGGTAGTCGCTTCCACCATTCCATTTGCTTGAGGATGGGATAGCGAATGGTATAATGGTTAGTAACATGCATCATCTCAGTCACTGTTCTCGAAACAGGGCGTGGCTGAACAAATGGACCCATTGTCTGTTTGAATCACTTCGGGTGGGTCGCAAAAATGGTAAGCTAATGATACTCCGCTAGGAATGTACCATGTACGGCTAACTGCATTTGCTGCTAGTGATCTTCCTTAGTGGGACTATCTGGAGTCTGTTACCGTGCTGAGTATTGGTCTAGTATAGTTAAGGCCATCGGACAGGAAACTTGGGCCAAAGTTTCATTTTATCATAGAGTACTGCTACTAATGGAAACTTTGCTAATGGAAGTTTCAGCCATTGGCACTTTCTGTTGGCTACTGTGTGATTGCTGGCAAATCTCACAGCTTCACATTTACTGCCGGGCACTTTTAAGCATGTTTGGCCAGTAAACATCGACCTGGCATTTTGGAATGTTCGCATGTATGCCTGCGATGTGAAGAACTAGTGGGGGTAAATGTGACTAGCATTTCATGGCAGAATTTCCTCAAGATTTTGTGGTACAAACGAGCTGGTAGCATGTGATACGATCTGGGAAGTGCCATTAGTCGATAGATAACATAATCTATTTAATTCAAAAAGTCGGACGTAAGTGGAAGTGGCAAGTTTTTCTTTGGTAAATGTTGTCCATCGACAAGTTACCGTCGTAATATCAGCAAGTTGGGGATCAGCTTTCTGCTCCTGCTGCAAGTTTCTCAGGAGAAAGTTCAGTAATCTTGAGATGGGCTTATCTGTATTTTGGACGAGATTAGGATGGTTTGGAAACGAAAAATTTGTAGGCAACTTCGGTTTGTAGCGTATAGTTGAAGTTATAAGTAAATGATAAATCATGAGCGAATGCGGTCAATCCTGGGCGATTTGGTTTCCTTGAGAAAACGTTGTTATACAAGTGGGCGGGCGGTGATAGTTGCTCAGTATACACTATAAACTGCTCCCATACAGGTAAGAGTCGAACACCCTTACTCCCTCCTCAACAGCAATGGAGCTCCATATCAATGGACGGACGACCCCGGTAACGTGGGGTTCTCGGCATCTCGTAACTTTCTACTGTTAATAAGCTACTGCATGAGGGGTTTCCGTACCCATCCCCGCTTGGCATGAGGCAAACACCAAGAGCTATCTTAGAGGCATCTGTGTGGAGTTCAAACTCCTTAGAAAAGTCAGGTTGACGTAGAACTGGTGCTGAGTAAGCTTTTTCTTTCAGAGTCTCCTAAAAGCTGCTTGTACTGTTCTGGTCCCAACTCCATAGCGCTTGGTACTTCTTTAGCAACAGATGTAAAGGTGATGCCAGGGTTGCATATCCTGGTATATGTTTCCGAAAGAACCCTGTAGCACCTAGGAACCGTTCGAACTTCTCTGACTGTCCGGGCTGGTTGCGCCTGTGTCTGATATATAGCAAACACCTTCTCACAGTTTGGTGACACTCCTTCTGGTACTAACGTGAAGCCAAGAAAGTCAATTGTTGTGGCGGCAAACTGGCACTTTTGGATATTCAGCTTTAGTAGCTGTAGGGTCTCTTCGAGATCTTTTAGATGTTGAGCAAAGTTGTTGCTATAGATGATAACATCATCCAGATAGACTAAGGTATGACGTCTTAGCACTGACAACAAAACAACGTTCATGGGGGGGGCCCCTCACCCCCCACCACCCCCCACCCCACCCCCCTGGGCTTCGTTGGAAAGTAGTAGGAGCAGTAGATAAGCGAAAAGGAAGGCGACAAAACTGGAAGAGCCTATGCCCATCAGAGAACGCTGTTTTTGGTCTATCCTAGGGATCCACTTCTACACTCCAATATGCAGCACATGCATCCAGGGTGAAAATACTCATGGGTCCCAATTCATCTATCAGCTCATCAATGCAAGGCAGTGGATAAGAGTCACCCTTTGTCGTAGCATTGAGTCCACGATAGTCAACACAGAATCAAAGTGCACCACCCTTCTTTTTCACCAAGACTACTGGACTCAACCAAGGCGGAAACGCGCGGATGTTGAAGCTCGATAACACCTACTCGGAGCATGGAGATGCACTGTTCCTTAATTATTTGTCGAGTTGACTGGACTTATGGTAACCTCCACTGCCGTATACGAACGGGCCCCTGAAATAACACTTTGTTATAGTTGGGCATCACCAGTGTCAATCTGGTGCTTGATGCCAGGCACAAGACCAACTGTTCTCACCACCACTAAAAAGACTCCTATAACGACAGAGAACCTGAGTGAATCATAGGCGTGGGTGTCATCAAGGTGGCTCAAATCTGGTTGGAACTCATCAGTGTCTACTACAGGCTCTATCTCAAAGATATCAGCAGCTTCACAGGCAGAGGTAGCAATGGAGGGTGGTAGCTCAGCTTGCTCAACCTCCAGGTCACTATCATAGCCAAAGTCCTCTACACCATAGAAGTGATCAAAGGCATCTTCTTCCCAGTCAAAATCTGCCTATCTGAGTCTTCAGGTCACTTTCTTCAGGAAACCTGCCTCGACAGGGCAACTGCTAGTCTGGCGACGGCTTCTGCTGGGGGCGTCTGAGATTCCTGCGGGTACTAGGTACTACTGTAGATGGCTTCAATTGGCTCAGCCATACCGAGGCGAGTGCCATTGTGGAGGGTGAGTGGTCTTGGTGAGGAATTCACAGCCCACACAGAACAACGGCGACTCTTAATGGTGGTAACTGTAAATGGTACCACTAGCGTCTCTGCTACTGTTGGAGTTACCATAACATCACCGTCAGCTGGGCCGGAGCGAGCGATGCAACCATCCAGAAAGCATCCCGAGTGAGGCGGAATCTCTGTCTTGTGAAGAAGGTGTATTGTAGACACTCTCCCAGTATCTTGGTCAGGCTCTGTGATGGTCTCGACACTGGCAACCACGTGGATGAGCAGACTTTAAGGGAATCAGTATCAGTATACACTACAGAGAACACACGTCCCTCCATAGTGAGCACTGCGCAATTAGTGCTAGCATCAGATGAAAGGCTAAAATCAATTCTATGGAGTAGGTCCATTCCTAAGAGAATATCGCCAGGGTAAGAAACATCCACTAGGCTTGCCTGATGCTTAATGGTCAAGTTCTCATCAAGGTGAAAGCTGAGGGTAACTTCAGATGTGGTGTAAATAGGTTGGCCTGTTACCCCTCGAAGTGCCTTTGTTGGGCTCCTACATCTAAGCTTATCATGAGGATCAATACGTAAAGCAGCACTGGGCTTGATAAGGGTGACAGCTGACCCTGTATCAAGAAAACATAGTAGAATTCGTCCATTAACATTGAGTCCCACGAGTAGTCTTCCCATGGGCCCTGGGGCAGTCACTGTGGAAATTAGTAGGGTTGTCTGGGTACCGACCGTGGTTTGTGCTCCTAGTCGAGGATTCGCCAGTGGGGCTGGGAGCTCTGCCATACTGACTAGATTGAAAGGGGCACTCTCTAGCAAAGTGGCCCAGTCTTTGACAGCGTAAGCAGGTAAGCAAGCAGGAAGGTGATGCTCTGGCCTTTGCAGCAGAGGAGGCTGCCGCACGGCACTCAGAAATGTCATGAGTGGCAGTTCTATGATATTCACAAAACCGTTCATGTGGTGGCATTGGTTCAGCTCGGTTTGCTGCTAATGGGAAGGGGGATATGTCCCGAGCTCGTGGTGGACGATCAGGGTATCGATGGGTTGGATCATCAAAGTCATTCGGAGACTGATGACGTAATGATGATTTGCCATGATATATACCATTTCGGGAGTTCCATATCCGTTGTGCAGCTTCCGTCAGTTGCATTGGAGAACAATCTTCCTTCAAGGCAAGGAAGTCCCTAAGCCAAGCTGGTATTCCAGAAAGAAATACCCGACGAATTAGCTCAGAAGGATCCCCAATGGCTTCTTTATGGTCACGGAAACCTTGATAAACTGACCCTTCAAGCTGAATATTAAAATCCATAGGAGCCTGACCAGCAGCCATTTGGTTCTCATACAGAACTTTGTAAAAGTCTGCTGAAGTGTAAGTACCACGGAACTTGGTCCGCAGAGAAGCCTTGAAGGTTGCCCAGTCCTGAATTTGGTCGAAAAGGGCAAAAAACAAAGAAAAGATAGGGCAGAGTTAATGATAAGCTCAGCTGGGCCACGACAGTTAGCTCGGGCAGCCTGGATGTATGCCTCACTGGTGGGTGGCTTTACCAAGTTCTCTATGGAGTGGATCCAGCCCTCAATTTCTTGATTTTTCTTTAGCGGCTGTGACGCTGAGGTGTCACCTTTGAAATTAGGCACGGATTCCCTTGCCACAATATAAGAGACAGTCTGGGCAGCTCCTTGAGGTAAAGCAGGTCTTCCGCATGCAAAATGTGGGTGGACTGAGGGGTTAGCCTGCCTTTCTCCTGAGTGTTGTTGCTGTCTTCCGCAAACTTCCATCAACTCAGGAAGTTCAGGTGTAGGTGGGCGACTCCGTGGATATGGCTGTGGATGTTGTGAGGATGACGCTCTTGTTTCATAACAGCGAAAACCATTGCTGCATGAGGGCTGAGGGTCAGCTGGCTGTGCGGCTTCTCGACTTCCAGCTCTTTGCCTTTCATTTTCCAGTTCACGCTCTCTCTCTGCTAACTGCCGCTGTAGGGTTCTAATTTGTTCTTGCAGCTGCTGATCACCTTCAGGTTGTTCATTATGTTCAGGGTCTGGCTCCCTCTGCTGGCGTGTCACCTCCTCCTGCCTAAGAAGTCTTTCACTAAACTGTTGTGTCTGGCTCTTGACTTCCTGTAGATCGGCAGAAAGGGCCTCGATCTTTTCCAGGACTTGCGAGAATATGGTGATTACTTCCTCCATAACATTCACAGCTTGCCTCACGTCGGGACAGGAAGCAGCAACAATAATGGGTAGGTCAGTACTTTCTGAAGCTAAACTAGGTGGTGACTGGCCACGAGAGTTGGGTTGGCTTGATGACCGTAGATTCCTCTGAAGAACTGCTTGGTCGTTTCTACGATGCAGTCTTGATCGGACTTTAGGCATAGTCTGCTATGCCCCTTACACGTCCGTGTCCAGCACTGCAAGACAAGGTGTACTTGCACTTGTCAGAAAGTCAGAAAAGCACTGAAGTCTATCACCGAAAGCGACACTATAAAAACACTCTGATTAGATGAACGCTTCACACTGATTTGCACTTAAATAATACGTCACTGCACTGCAC
>NW_028234443.1:14737197-14739697 GCF_977035675.1 Penaeus japonicus
CTAGTGATATCTAGTTCATGATATGGTATGAAATAAGAAAATAAGCAAAGAGGAAACCTGAAACTAAACTGTGAAGATTTGTAAGATAAGGCTAGGCTAACAGTCATATTATTTTGTTTGTTTGTGATAAGTACCCCGGGACAGATGGTCAAGTCAGATATGGCCAGTGATACAACATAGGATTAAAAATAAAGGGGAGAAAATATTAAAAGTAAAGGAAGGAGAGTTTATTTATCTATTATTTGTATTATTATTATTATAATTATTATTATCATCATCATCATTAGTGACTTTCTGTGCCTTAATTAATGAATAAATAATAGTTATGGGAATAGCCAACTTTCCTTTCATAGCTCATATTTTATTAGGAAAACCCCACCACACCTACGTGCCCTTACAGACAGGCAACCATACTACCATTTTTATATCATTATCTTTATATTTATTTACTCTTTTAGTCTTGGATTTGCTAGAGGTTTTCCTCGGGGGGTTTTCTCGTGAAAATAATCCTCTGAGTGGTGGCAGCGATACTGAGTAGACAGTTCAATATACCCTCCGTTTGGCGTTCCAGTAACTTTTCTAGTGGCACCAAAAATGTTCCGTACACGTGGCGACAGCTGAGTAGCCAAATTAGTTCCTTACACGTGGTAGACAGCCGTGGTAGACATTCACACATACACACACACACACACAAATATATATATATATATATATATATATATATATATATATATATATAGAGAGAGAGAGAGAGAGAGAGAGAGAGAGAGAGAGGGAAAGAGAGGGAGAGAGAGAGATTCTCATATATATATATATATATATATATATATATATATATGTGTGTGTGTGTGTGTGTGTGTGTGTGTGTGTGTGTGTGTGTGTGTGTGAATCAATTCCAGTACAGCATGACAAGAGCCCTCTGGTGTAATGTGCTCAAAAATGATATCAGTTGAGTGCACTGTTCTGAAGTCGATTATCGATGGATATACTGGGATTATTTTATTCTAGCTAGATGCGATGTTCTCCAGGTGATCCAAGTTGCATTATCCTATAATACGAGAGAACCATAAACGTATGTTTGTAAATTAAAGCTTTTATTTACTAATTGAACAAAATACGAACAAACATGAAGAACTTTTTCCGGCTTTTCAGTTCTCCACTCTGCATAGTCTATTGCAAGATTTGCAATGATATTTGCTAAAGACCCACAATAACCTAACATTTTTCTAAAGTTATTCCCCTTCACCTTTGTTAAGACCAATCACCTTACTGCGGTGCAGAGGCTTGCCTGCAATCACTGAGGAATGAGGCTGTACCAAGTACGTTCAACAAAGTTGTAGAGGCTTCTTCTGAGACGCCAGACGAAGAATTGATCACCCGCCAATTCGCATTGGGCCAGCGCTTGGTGGGTTAGGCCTATCTCTCCTCAATGAATTTAAACCATCAAAGATTACCGGAGGTCCCTGGAAAGAAGAATCCCAAAGTAGTTGCTGAAATTCCAAGCACTCAAGGATTCTTGATCTCCCTGTGGATTTAGCAGTTGTTAGGATTCGTGGCTTCCGTCAAGGACTTCGTGCTGAGTAAGCTTGTACGATGAATATGATCTGTGAATATTACGTGAATTGAGATGACTTAGGCAAAGCCGAAAAGAACTGGCACAGAATAGCGCTGGATTAGCAAAGATGGAAAGGCTTGGGGAAGGCTTACGTCCAACTAAGGACCCTTACAAGCTGAGACTAAGAAGATTCCCCATCATGTTTCACAAAGTAACCTCGCTTTTTCCACAATTCTTTGTTTGATATACACAGATATATCCATCTCGTAACCTTGAGATACCTATTTCCAGTTTATGGAATTATAATAGGGATCGGACACCTTTTCATCATGCAATTAACCCGATACTTAATGGAGTCGAATTTTCACCCATGATGAGCGGCAGAGCTACTCAGGAGGGGCCAGACCTGCCTTTTAACCGGGAGAAGTGGTTATCGCATAACCTGATGTGACCAACAGGCTTCGGCTTACGATTAACATGCCTATCGAATGAGTCGATGTATATATATATGTGTGTGTGTGTGTGTGTCTCTGTGTGTGTAGATATATATATACATATATATATATATATATATATATATATATATATATATATATTATATATATACATATATATACATATATATACATATATATATACATATATATATACACACACACTATGAATTGGAATACACATATGCATATATACAATACACACACACACATACACATATATACACACTATGCATTGGAATACACACACACACACACACACACACACACATATATATATATATGTATATATATATATATATGTATATATATACATATATATAAATATATATTTATATATATATACATACATATATATATATACATATACATATATATCTAAATATATAAATGTAAACGTGACTAATTCATGCTATGTAGCATTATTGCGAGGCACAGTTGACAAAATGGT
>NW_028234443.1:14764697-14767197 GCF_977035675.1 Penaeus japonicus
TGTCAGACGGCACATATAAGCCTCACAATATACAGTGCTGTGTAATTTAATAAAGACACCAGTCTGGTCAGGGGTTTTATTAACATAACGGCTTATGGAATTTTTATTTGCAGTGTTCTGTATGTAAGTGATCGCAGTACCCAGAGTGATCTCCCTTGGTCTTGATTACGACTTCAGTTCGTTTTGATTTCCAATGTGGCGCTGTGCCTTTTCTTGGATCTCTGGATTTATATGCCAAACCTTTTTTATCAGGTGCTAAAGGAGTTGTCCTGTGATGATGTACTACGTTTGGTTGATCTCATTCTTTAAGTCTTTCCGTAACATTTCATTTGGTTCATATCTGGGCTATTTCCAGGCCGATCAAGCACCTTACTGTTCATATTTCTTGAGTAATTGGAAACCATTTTAGCTTTGTGTCCATTAGCTCTATCATGTATGAACACGTGGCCATTATCAGGAAACCAGTCGCGAAGTTGGGATATTAGGCGTTCTTCTATTTACTAGAGGTATCCGTCTTGGTACCATGCACGATATTTAAACTGCCTGTGCCTTGTGCAGATATAATAAACCAAAACATTGTCCTTGTGGGGAACTCGATAGTAGCCGTCAGACAGTCAGGGTGGTATTGTAGTGACCTATATTTACATTAGTAACCCCAAAACTTGGTACTACCCTCTAGATTTCTGTTCTGTCCCCCGCAAGGAGCGGTAAGTCCTGCTAGTTTTAACGTCACCTTTGTTTATTTCTGTAAGTTAATTTTAATAAGTTATATGTCCTTCATTCTTTGATTTCATATATGCACGTTTAAATGTTCCTTTTGTTTCGTTTTAATTACTTTTGATTGATTTTATTATTGCCCTTTACTTTTGCACTTTTAATGTTCGTTTGGTATTTTATAGCTTTATTTGTTTAGTTTTTTTTTAACTTCAAGTTTGTAAGGTCCAGCTAATAAGATGTATTTAAAGGGTTTTAGTAATTGCCTAGCCAGAGGCTAGGCAATCGCCTCCATTGTTGACATCGTCGCCATATTTGTAAGAAAACGGGCTCAACTCTTTTTACGTGCTAGCCTCTGGATTTGTACTGCAAGGCCCACCTTACCTTCTAGTTTGTTAAAGTTAAGTAGAGTGTGATTTTGGGTTACAAGGCAAAAGGGTGAATTTTATTTGAAGAATAATCTTTGTTTTAATAGTAATTAAACTTGTTATGCTGGACCGTTTTAGTGCTTATTTTTATTTCATTTTGGTATTGCTTATTTTATTCAGTTTTACTTTTGTGCTTTTAGTTCAGTTTTAGTATTACTCTTTTATGTTCATTTGCTTTTATGTCAGTTCTGATTTCTGTTATTTTATATTTTTCTTTGATGATTTTAATTTAATAAATGTAGACATTTTTTTTTTTTCGAACATAACCCCTTATAGCTATATTGGCTCTGCCAATTCATTTATTCAATCATAGTATGATATGAACAACCTGAAGGGTATTAGTGAAACACTACAGTACTTCTTCATTGACGTCCTCCTCATAAAATCACTATTAATTATTTGGAAAACATACATGAAAATAAAAAAACAAACTAATTAGAATATGACTTACACTTCACTCACTGGCATGTAAATCATGTCTTTAAAATTTGCCTTACCATGAGTAACTTGAAACAAGGACATGTGTTTTCGCTTGAGTAACAATATTTCTAAACTAGTTAGACTTACTATAATTATCACTTCAGCACTTCCTTTAGATGTAATGTGTTACAATATACCAAATCTAACAGAATTTTAAAGATATTCACCTTTTCCTAGTCCTCTGTTGTCCAGTGTCTGTGTGTCATGGCCCAGCCGAGTCTTTTCTTCTTCATGGCCTCGGTTAGTCTAGGCACTTTAGATGGCCCTCTGGCATGATGACCAAGCTTGCTGGGTTTCCCTTTAACAGTAAATAGGTCGCACTGCGCTTCAGAGTCTTGACACTCATGAGCTACTTGTCTTGCCGAGTATAAACGGATCTTTCTTACCATATCCATAATATTGATTATTAAAATTGATCCGCTGCGTCAACAGCTTGTTCATTAAAGAGATATCAACGGAAACTGCTCGCCTTAAGTTGCTCTAGAAGGATTACTTGAAGAGTTATGCCGATGGCTATGGGTCATTTGATGTGGAGACAGCAACTTAGTTTGGCAATATATCTAAAAGTTAATCAAGATACAGAAAGTCCGGAGAACGAGACTAGGTAGGGAAATGTCCTGGTGACATTTCAGGAAAGGGAATGTTTTTTTCCTTGAACTATATTACTTATAATGATGTTTAACTAATCTAATTACAACAAACATATAGAAAATCAACAAATGTAAGAAACTGCTGAACAGTCATGATTCTGTATTAATTTACACTGTACTGTAGTAATACACAGACAATGCACGAAAGGTCGCAGCATGTCGCGCGACGCCCCTTCGCTCTGAAATAAGGCTCATCTCGAGTGTCTAGCAGGTGGAAGAAGACAAGAA
>NW_028234443.1:14802197-14812197 GCF_977035675.1 Penaeus japonicus
GTGGAAAAATAACTAAAAATTAAGGCAAAAATTAATGACAATAAAATATAGCATAACAGGTTAAAGAACTCAAAGATGAAGCGTGAACAATTATGCTTGTAAAAGAATCGCAGACGAAAGTATGGAGTGAAAGGGTAAACTCAAACAAATGCGAATAAAACAAACGAAGCATAAAAACAAATAAAAGGCAGACAAAAAGAAGATAAGGTAGCAGCCGAAGATCGTACAGCAAGGCGAAACGCGCGAGACGACGGGAGATGACCGGGAGATGACTGGGAGATGTGAGGCTGCGGGATGCCACCTTACAGTTTCCTCCCCCGCTCTGGGTCGAAACGCAGTGGAGACCTGAAAAATACAAGCAGTCTGAGTCCTGACAGTACACGAAGAGTGGACATGGTATAAAAGTGTGTTCTTTAAAAGTAAGTATAAATATCAAACCAGAAGCTTTGGATACGTATAATAGATGAAAATTACAATATTGCCCTGTAGCCAGAAGCTCCATCATCCATAATGTGAACCTCTTTAAAGTACAAGCAGTGAAATTAGCATCCTTCCCTGCAAAAACTGCATTCTGCAATCCTTTAACAAACCACAGCTAACAGCCATCCTCGAGCCAGAGTGGCACTAGGCCGAATCACACTGGCACAGAGGTCCCTAATGTCTGATAACAGCATCCCTTATTCCTGTGTGGCACTAAGCCAAGAGCTCACAGAAACAAGGTCCCTACACGAGTGCAGCTAACAGCATACCCCATCTCAGTGTGGCATTAAGCCGAGATCGCACTGAAAAGTGGGGGTCCCTAAGCACATGGTGTGTCGCAAGTTGGCTGACTGGAATCAGAGAGGGCAGGATCTTGCACACATGACGTCAGGACTGCCACCCATGGATCATCATTTACCGGCTCATCCTCGTCTTCTGGAACAGCATCATCATCTGCATAAGACAGTTCTTCTGGTGGAATGTATGGTCGGAGGTGGTTAAGGTGAGCTCTTAGAACCTTGCTGGAGTCAAGATCCTGGATTTCAAGGGAAACTGGCCCTAACCGTTTGGTAACACGAGCAGGACCCTGCCATTTTGGTCCTAGTGGGCGCGGCACCATCTCCTTGTACCATACCAGCTGCCCTATGTCAGGAGTAAAGGTTCCCCTTGCACGTCTGTTATAGTACCTCCCGTAGACACCTCTTGCATCTCTTGAAGCATTGACGGCTGCACGACGGGCAGTCCTTAGCCTTTCTTGAAAATCTTCATTTTCAGAAAATAATGCTTCATTCGTCAATCCTACTGGAAAATATGAATGTCTCCCTGTGAGCAGATACAATGGCTGTTCTCCGGTTGATCGGTGTATAGCCGAATTGAGTGCTAGACGAAGTTCTGGTACAAACTTTTGCCAGGTTCCTGGTCTATCTCCAACAACTGACCTGAGAGCCGCTTTTACAACACGGTTGGTACGCTCCACAAGGCCATTTGCCTGAGGGTGGTACCTGATGGTGAAATGGTGTGTGGACTGAAGCAACTCAACAAGTTCGCTAAATATCTGTGCAATAAATTGTCTCCCATTGTCAGTTTGGATGACACGAGGTGGACCAAAGTACGTCACCCAGTGGTCCAAGAAAGCTTGGTGTACTCTGGAGGCAGTGATGTCCTTCATTGGAACAATCTGAATGAAGCGTGTATGTTGGTCGACGATGGTTAAGGCCCATTTCATTGGTGCTTGACCTACATCTAGGATATCCATCGAGATTCTCTCTAAGGGGTAAAGAGCAAGAGGTGCTTCTGCCATAGAAACACGCTGAGCAACTCCACGGGATTGTTGGCATGTAAGACATCTTTCCACGTAATTCCTGACATCCTGTAGCATATTAGGCCAGTAGAACATACCACGGAGGTTCTCATAAGTCCTGTGTATCCCTGGATGCATAGCTAGTGGTGGTGTATGTGCTACTTTCAGTGCTGAATTACATAACTTCTGAGGAACACAGAGCTGGTAGATTATCTTAACAGGCAAGTGCCTCAAACGGTATAAAACTCCATCCTTTAGTTCGAATTCAGACAGTGGTATTGGCAGCTTCCGTCTAGGCACTGTTCCTTCTTGTAGGTAAGACAGGATATCCTTAAACTTGGGATCCTGGCGCTGTTCCTCAGCTAGATTCTCTGCAGATAGGTCATTAACATCTACAGGAGCAATCTGACGTGACAATAGGTCAGGTACATAATTAGTGGGACCTTCCTTATACTTGATATCAAAGTCATAAAATGATAGGTCATGGGCGTATCGTGTCATTCGCGGTGATTTAGTGCGCTGCTTGAAAACGTAAACTAGAGGTCGATGATCAGTGAAAACAACAAATTTACGTCCATACAAATAGGGATCAAATACTCGAACTCCTTCAACCACTGCCAGTGCTTCACAATCAATTGGTGGATATCGTGTCTCAGCATCCCTCAACTTTCTGCTGTAATATGCAATGGCATGAGGTACCTCTTGGTCATCTTTCTGGAGAAGGACAGCTCCAAGAGCAAGACTGCTAGCATCAGTATGGAGCTCAAAGGGTTTTGTAAAATCTGGTTGCTTCAGAATAGGTGCTGTCATAAGTTTCTCCTTCAGTGTTGCAAAAGCTTGCTGCTGCTGCTCTTCCCATTTCCATTGATGTCCCTTTTTCAACAGCAGGTGAAGTGGGGCGGCAATGTTGGCATAACCTTCAATGTGCTTCCGGAAGAAACCAGTTGCACCCAGGAAACGGCGCACTTCTTTAACAGTTCGTGGGGGTGGCGTCTCCAAGATGGCAGCTACTTTGTTATGATCTGGTGCCACGCCTTCGGGAGAGATGGTAAAACCCAGAAAGTTGATGTTTGTGGAGGCAAAAGTACACTTCTCGGCATTCAATTTCAGGCCGGCTACCATCAGCAACTTTAAAGTCTCTTCCAAGTCCTGAAGGTGCTGCTTGAAACCCCGGGAATAGACAACAATATCGTCAAGATAAGCCAGAGTGTGGCGCCCAAGCACTGGAGATAACACAAAGTTCATTGTGCGCTGGAAAGTGGTTGGGGCAGTGCTGAGACCAAAGGGTAGACGGCGGAACTGGAACAAGCGGTAGCCGTCGCTAAAGGCCGTCTTAGGTCGGTCATCAGGGTGAACTTCTACACTCCAATAGGCTGCTCTAGCATCCAGTGTTGTGAAAGTATCAGTAGGGCCCAGCTCATCCAGCAACTCATCGATACGAGGCAAAGGGTAGGTGTCTGATGTAGTTACTTGATTAAGCTTGCGGTAGTCCACACAAAATCTCAGTGCTCCCCCCTTTTTCTTCACTAAGACTACAGGACTGAGCCAAGGTGAAGTTGATGGCTCAATTACACCAGCCCTGAGCATGGAGTTGCATTGTTCTCTGATTACGTTTCTTGTTGTCTGCGGAAGACGCCACTGGCGTGTGGACACTGGTGCTGCATCTCCTGTCTCAATTCGGTGTTGTATATCTGGAATGTGGCCCACTGTCTCTTCACCTCCATTAAAGAGAACCTGGTAACCTTTAAGAAGTGACTGTATCTCCATCTTTTGGGAATCATCCAAGTGATCAAAGTCAAAAGCTGGACTACAATCTGGAGTTGTATTCTTATCCAATAGGCCAGCAGCCTCGACAGCTGCAAGGGCATGTGATGGTGGCAACTCTCTCGTGAAAAAGTCATAGTTGTCGAACCCAAAGTCTTCCAAACCGTAGGTGCGATCGAATTGGTCTTCCTCCCAATTAAACTCCTCGTCCTGTGTATCATCCCAATCTACAGAATCAGTGGCACCTGATGGACCCTCATCTTGATCAGAATCATCGCCTGGAGAGTATACTTTTTCAATCTCAGCTACCGTCCCCAAACATGTCCCTTGGGTTAGCCGTATTGTCTTTGCAGTGTCATTCAATGCCCACACAGGGCAATGGCGTCCTGAGACAGTTGTGAGTAGATAGGGCGACACACAAGCAACTGATGCTTGGGGCATGAAGATAACATCTTTCTCACTGGGACCAGACTTAGCAACCACACCCTCCATGAAGCGCCCAGTGTGTGGTGGGAGCTCCGTCGTCTGTAGGAGGTGGACAGCGGCTGATAATGTCTTAGGTTTAGGCACTGTTAATCCCGGTTCTTCAGAGTCTACATCAATAATACCAATTTGCAGAGAGTGCATATCAGTGTAGGTGACAGGGAATGTACGACCTTCAATGGTAAGATGAGCTGAGTCATTCTTGGCATCTGAAGACAAGCTGTATGAAGTTCTCCTGAAAAAGTCCATACCTAGGAGGACATCTCCTGGGAAGCTAATGTTGCACACAGCAACGCGGTGTCGGAGTTCTAATTCTGAATCAAGGCAGAAGGGAAGAGTAACCTCACACAGAGTATCTAATGGCTTGTTGGACACTCCTCTCAGCACGTGAGTAGGATCTTTACGGCACAAGTTTCCATGGGGGTCTATAAACTGGAGAGTCCTGGGCTTCAAGATGGTCACTTCAGATCCAGTATCGATGAAGCAAAGGACAGTACTGCCATTAACAATCATTGGCACGAGTGGCCGCCCCGTGCGTCCTTGGGACCTCATGGATGCGACCTTGAGTGTGGGTATGGCTGGCTTGGTACGAGCTCCCTGGGTCGTCTTGGCCAGGGGTTCTGGGAGCAGCATCTGCCTGGCACTGACGAAAGGGGCAATCTCTGACAAAATGGCCAGAGCTGCGGCACTCATAGCATCGACGGTTAAACTGTGGGGATGTGGTATCCCTCCTAACTTTTGCACGACATTCCGAGTTATCGTGTGTTGTTAGGCGATGATACTCGCACCATCTCTGGCCAGCAGGACTGGGATTTGGTTGGTTGGTTGCAACTGGCATTGCATACATGTCCCGAGCCCTTGCAGGACGGCTTGGACGTTGGGTCCAGTCTTCTGGTTGATGGACTGTGGAACAGTGTTGGATACCGTGCCGTGAGTTCCAGATTCGCTGAGCTGCTTCGGCAATCTGGGCTGGACTACCATCTTCTTTTATAGCCAAGAAATCACGGAGCCAGGCAGGAAGGCCACTCAAGAATACCCTCTTCACAAGCTGCGATGGGTCACCGATAGCTTCACGGTGATCTCGGTAGCCTTGATAAACGCTGCCTTCAAGTTGGAGGAAAAAGTCCATCGGGGCCTGTCCTGGGACCATCTGGATGTCGTAGAGTACTTTAAAAAAATCAGCAGAAGTATACGTCCCTCTAAACTTGCTTCTGAGTGCTACTTTAAAAGTACTCCAGTCAGTAATGTTGTCGAACAACGGGGAGTTGATGATCAACTCGGCTGACCCACGACAGTTTGCCCTGGCTGCTTGAATATACGCCTCTGATGTTGTAGGCTTAATGATGTTTTCGATGGCCCGGATCCATCCTTCCACTTCCTGATTCTTCTTTAGGGGCCGAGAAGCTGACACATCTCCCTTAAAGTGAGGAACAGTCTCTTTGGTGAACACATAGTTCATAGTTGGTGTACTGGAAGCCTGTGAGGGCTGACGCTCTGAGTTACCAACTTGACGTGGGGAGAAGCTACGCAGTGAAGGTACCGGGGCAGCATAATGTGGAAGGGATGACACCTGGTTCTGTTGATTTCCTATAGCATCTGCTTGGGAAACTGGTTCTGGAGTTAAAGGCCGGCTCCTGGGAAACGGCTGCAGTGGTTCACTGTTGATGGTTGTGGCGTGTGCCTGGGGAATAGAAACACCAGATCTCTGAGCCATTGGAGCTTGGGTAAGTCTGCGGGCTTCCTCCAGTTCAGAGTTGCGCTGCCGAAGCTGTTGTCGTAACTCCTGAATTTCACCATCTCTTGTACTGCCGTGTGGTGCCAGGGTAGGAAGATCAGTGGCGGCCTGCTGGTAGATTTCTAGCTGTCGCTGGGTGTCGGCTAACTGCTCGGACTTCTCTTCAAGCTGACGACGAAGCTGTTGCACCAATTCATCCCTCTCTGGTTGACGCTCGGTCTGGGAAGTGCTTGCCTCTGCAGGGCAAGGTTGCCGTTCTGCACCATGTCGCTGAAGAGCTTCCTCGTGTTGCTGTAGTCGAAGGTCGCTTTGCTCCTTATACTCCCTAAATTCACCAACCAGAGCATTAATCTTCTCCATAATTTCCTCGAACATGCTGACTTCCGCCACCATAACTTCCACAGCTCGGCTAACGTCTGGATTCGAACCACTAGCACCAGCAACAACACGATCTGACCGGGCTGGAGAAGTCACACGAGACGCAGGCTGACTAGTAGAGCGGGCGTCGCGGCGTTCTAGAAGCTGCTCGTACCTCTCCTGCCTAGTTCCCTTTGGCATACTCGTAAGATACGGCAAATAGACGACAAAAACACTGCACAAAGTCAAATGAAAATCCGCTTGACAGCTATGAAACCATGTAGCACATTACAAAGTCAACAGAGCACATCACTAAGATGCACGGGAGCACTGCGATTCACATAAGAACGAACATCAGCAAAAGAGACAGCAAAAAAAAGGAAAAAGAAATCGGTGCTGATAAAAATAGATACGTTAATGTTTCAATAAAACAGTTACTAAACTATATGAGCCACTAAAATCTAGCTAGGCGAGTTGATGGTAAATACGGTAAAAGTCAATAAACTGTAAAAGAAGTTATTAAACACAGAACAAATATAAAACATCAACTCTTGATAAAATGTCAATAAAACGACTACCCTGAAATCCTGAAATTAAAGGCGAAGATAAAAATTGCAAGAAATATGTGGCTCACCAACAACTACAATAAACATGCATGAAATAACCTCAAAGAAATAAAAGCTAAGCTGGACGTATTAATGAAGGCAATGAGATACTTGAAATCCAAACTTAAAAGCAACTTACAGCAGAGATAAAAACACAAAAACATCCAACAAAATGAAAAAGGTTACGTAACAAGTCCCGCCGCTGCACACCAAAATATTCCTGTCGCGGGGTATAAGGCTCCGTAGCCACAATATACTATAATTAGTGGGTTCCTGTCGTATTAATTTCTATGGATTGGTAGCGTGTAGAAATTAAATGACACCCCTGGATAGATTCTTAGTCTTATCTCACCAAAATTAAGTTGCCATATGGAAAATATTAAACCGTGAAAAAAGAAACCTTAATGAATATTCTTCAGCATCATAATACTGTATAATCTATAAAGACTGGTTCATATTTATAATTAAAAATAAAGAATAATGTCCAGCTCCTATGAAAAATAAATACCGTCAGGAAACAGAACTTAACTTGTAGTATATTATGATGATGTGACGCTTCGATGGGCTGAGTCTTCCATCGGCCGGCTAATTAAAAAAAAATCACACAGGAGGATAGCGAAACACCGTTGTCTGGCTGAGAATGGATCTCTTTCCCGCTCAACGCGGCTTATATTTATAACTTTCGTGACGTCATAAGCCACGTCGAACATCGATTAATAAAAATAAAATATATACATAAATGCAAAAGAATAGCCACAAAAATCATACAAAATCATCATCAGGAGACAGTAAAACTGAGAAAATTATTCATTCATACTGTAATAAACTGAGAGAAATTAAAACAGTAAAAATAATGCGTAAAATTGATATTTCTTAAAACAAAAACAAAGCCACTGTAGGTGTGGAAAAATAACTAAAAATTAAGGCAAAAATTAATGACAATAAAATATAGCATAACAGGTTAAAGAACTCAAAGCGTGAACAATTATGCTTGTAAAAGAATCGCAGACGAAAGTATGGAGTGAAAGGGTAAACTCAAACAAATGCGAATAAAACAAACGAAGCATAAAAACAAATAAAAGGCAGACAAAAAGAAGATAAGGTAGCAGCCGAAGATCGTACAGCAAGGCGAAACGCGCGAGACGACGGGAGATGACCGGGAGATGACTGGGAGATGTGAGGCTGCGGGATGCCACCTTACACCTGCATCCCACACAACATGCACTATATGCACTACATCTCAAGCTCTCATTTAAAGTGCGTATTGAATTAGTTTTCTATTCTAGTAGAAGACAATGCGATTTCTAAATATGTACATGCTTTACACCGTCATCAACAATGGGCATTCTGTATAAAATCTCATATTAGAGAATGATATAACATACGTTATACAGAGTATGTTGATAAGGGTACAAATGGAAAGTTATTTAGCCTCATTTACACCTTTATCAACATTTGTCGCAATAACTGATCAACATTCACCGGGTCTATCTATGTGCTACATCTCATCTCTACTCCATATATTATAACTAAATAAAATGTTCACACACACACACACACACACACACACACACACACACACACACACACACACACACACACACAAACATGTCACAGGAAAAGTTAAGTTAGTTAAAGGAGTGGCTAGTAGGTGAACACTATTATTCATATCCGTTCACAAATTAGTTAGATTCAGTAAGGAAGTTTTCGTTTTTCCTTCATTTTTATATCAATTTCTACTATGTATTCTTTTATTCTAATTGATAAAAATCTCAGTGCTGATTAAAACATCCATTAGTTATTATTATTATTATAATTCTTCTTCTTCTTCTTATTATTATTATTATTTTATTATTATTATTATTATCTTTTAATTGGTTGTCTTCACTACCGTGCTCTAGTCGCAATTTTAGAACAGTGAAGTTTCGTAAAAGTTTAAATGCGCTTCCTATTCCATTCGTCCTTTATAGTGATTTCTTGCCATATGGAATTTTATTATAGTAGTTCCGATTTTCTGTTCTTGTGTTTCTTTGCACATTACTGATTAATTTTAAAACTATCTGCTGCTATAAAAGCTAAGGGCATTAGCGGGGTATTTTTTTCGAACTAAAATGTGTTTAAATGATAAAATGACTGAAAGCATACTACACGTAAATACAGATGCAAAAGTATCTGCATATTCGCTAATAGATTAAAATAATCAAGTATCATTAGTTTCTTTAATCTTAAAAGAGTATCTCCGTAACAGTCCTCTCCAAACAGACTTTTCATTGTATGTGGGAGACAGGTAGGGCATAATGGGCCTTGTAATTTCTGTATACCTTTCTAGTGCGAATAACATCCATAAACGGCTTCTTTCATTCACCAACGAGTGATCACCCAACCATCAATCACAAATGAGTCAATCTTGTGAACTTATTCGCAGCCTTTTTAACACGTCTACCTGTCCGTTGGGATGTCCTCTGGTCTCTCAACTGGCAAGGTCTTCTCAGGTCTTGCAAGGTCTCCATCTATAATGTTCCCTCTCTTTGTCATGGACCTTCTAATGGTGAGGTTCATGACAGTGTGTGGGAGAGGGAAACGAGCATCACAGTGCTGAGCGGCAGCTGCCTTGGCCCTCTGATCTATTTGTTCATTCCCACGGTCGCCAACTTGCGCAGGCATTCAACGCAGAATTATGTACTGACGTGCAAGCCGTCTTGAGTCTCCCCGACCATTGGGTGTGATGAGACTACTGAGGGCTTAAGGTGCACTAGCTAGTGGCATTATATCACAAAATAACGGTTCTTAGTCATCGTAACTGCTGAAAGGATGACAGGCGTGTCTCTGGAGCAAAGATTGGAGCTGATGAAATAAGACTGACATCTACAATTCTTATTGCGGATTGTGATCTGGGATGGTGATAAGTATCTTCTTCGCTAATTGAAAATTGAATTCTGATGGTTTGAACCAATTGTACATTGATATATAGCGTTCACAAAGGCAATGCAGGTGAAACAGAAAATTGCGATTTATTTAATCCCGCTATGAATGTGTAATAATTTTCTACAACTCGGGTTGGTTGTGTGGATTATTTAATATTCATTTTCTCGGCATTTATTAGGCTTAGCAACGTTATATCCCGTCTTCAGGAAGTTGTTCCTTTACTGACGTTTAAAGGTATGTCCATAGACACAGTAGCCTTGTTTATGTATACTTATAAATCGATGAATAAATAAACATGCCGAAAGGTGAGCTGTTACAGATAGATAGATATAGAACCGATAGACATATGGG
>NW_028234443.1:14822197-14824697 GCF_977035675.1 Penaeus japonicus
GTGATAATTATTATGAAGGGAATGATCATGATAATAATTATGATAATTGTGTTGATTATACATCAAGTAATGAAAGTGATGAATGTAATAACGATAGCATTTATAATAATTGCATTAATCAGTTGATGATAGCAACAACAGTAACGCTAAAAGCAACGAAAAATAAACTACGAAACAGAATAACGATAGTAGTAATAAGAATGTTATGAATATGATCAATAAAGGTATCATGATAGCGGCACAGATAATGATGATAATGATTTTGATGTTAGTTAACAATAAAAATGATGATCATCATCACCATCATAATGGCCATAATGATAATAGTTATGATGGTGATAGTTAGAGTAATAATAGTGAGGGTAATAATATTAATCATTAACAATATCATCGGCATTATAACAATTATATCAATAGCAACAGTGAAATTATTATAATAAAGATATTGTGTACGATGATAATGAAGGTGATAGTTATAATGATAATGATGATTATTATGATGGTACTGATAATGATAATAATGATAGACCCTATAAAATCATAGGAGAGATAGATAATGAAAAAAACAAAAACAAATACATTATATAAAGCTAATTTGCCAAACTCAATCAGTATTAATAATTATCTACATAAATCATACTGGATCCTCTTTCTTACATTATTATCATTGCTGTTGAAACCCGGAAACATTTTCTGCAATCCCTACCTTGGATTTATCTTCGAATTTGGAAAAGAATAGAAAAATAATCTGTATGCAAAGTAACAACTTTTTTATTGTCAAAGATTTAAAATTTAAATAGCTCATAAATCTCGCTTTTATGATTTGATAATCCTACATTGTATAATATTTAGACGGAAGGGAATCATTTTCTGATGAGATGCAACATTGCAGATTTAATCACCTGTGCCCATGAATAAAGTATAGTCTTGCTTGCATGAAAGGGAACTTGGTTGCGATTGCTATGACTTTCAGTATCTGGGAATTAGTGTTACTTCTTTCGACCCTTGCATGTTGCAAGTTTGTGTAACGTCATAGATTATAAGTATTTCTTACGTTTTATTGATTCCCAAGCCTATTATATAAGCATTGATACTGGTTGATAATATACATCTTGAAACCCTTAAGTAACTGTCTGTGTATCTTTATCAATCGATCTAAAATCTAGCTATCTTCATACAGTTTTCCTATTAGAAAATAATTATTATAAACATATCTTAGATTTTTAATTCTTCGGACATGAACAAAGGGAATAATAAACGAACAGTTCAGTGACATGAATCATGCTTTTACTTCTTAAGAAAACGAAAAAAAAAAAAAAAAAAAGCTCAGCACTGAATTATTCACTTACAGGATATGTACCAATGCAGATTTATAATCTTGCTTGCTTGCAGGGATAACAACTCGAATTGCATGCTATGACTTTCAGAATCTAGGAATTGGTTAGTGTTACATTTGCTCTGAAAATTGATTCCTACACTTTAACAAGTTCCTTATAAATATTAAATTTTTCCTTCACTTGTAAACACCGCACCTCATAAAAAAAAAAAAAAAAAAAAAATGAAGCCGGTAAATAATCTATGCCTTGGAACCATATTATACCTGTTTGTATACATCTTCATATATCGATATAGAATACTATTTAGCTATCTTCGTACATATTACCTTATTGGCTGTGCTTCAAAACATACACTCTGACACAATAAGAAAAAACACCAAATCTAGATTCCTTTCTTTATCGTAAAGCCATATGAATGAAGGTGTGATGTGCCTCTCATGCAATATTTACTATAGTTATTTCGTGCGTGCAATATATGCAATCTGCAACTGTAATAGTGACAACCCATTAGCATGGCCCGGGCAAGTATGTACATGCAACGCCGGAACGAGCAAGGGCGAGCATACCCTGAGGCACAGGAAGTCGAAAATGGCATGGCAATGCTGTGGTAGCGAGTGACAATGCCTCACTAGCACATTCATTGATCCCAAAATCCACAAAATTTATATAAAAAAAGATGAAAGCCTGACCATACAGCAGAAATGAAATAATAAAATATGAAGTTAAATTGATAAAGCGTTTGTACTAGATGTAACAAACTAAAGTAATAGATATAAGTAAAATGCACAAGATAGATCCTTAAAGACGAAAATGAAGACGGAAAAATGGCCGGCTGAGGCTACGAAAGTGGACGGCTATTTGTTGCCAGGGGCACTTGCAAGCCATGGCTTATAATTCGTGGTGCGTCCAAAGCATAATCAAATAATAATAAAGAGTGATGAAGCATGAGCAGCCAACTGCATATCAAATATCCTAAGTTCCAAAGGGTCAAAGGTGAAGGAAACACATCCGTGCCTCGGTTCAAACTGATTTATCATTCTTACAATACAGTGTACGCAGTGTACGTACGGAAATACCTTTTTTTGTGTGGGGGGGGGGGGCAAGTAAAGCAGTGGGTACTCAGGTACTCCGCTGGTCTCCGAGCAGAGAGTAGGCCTATCATT
>NW_028234443.1:14844697-14862197 GCF_977035675.1 Penaeus japonicus
TGCTCGACTTTCCGACCTCGCTTTTACTCGGACGTGCTGTTAATCCTGCCTTCTTAATTACTGCTAATACGCATTCTAAAGTTTTTATATGATCTTTCCAATTTTCAGTATGTATGAGTATATCATCGACAAAAGTCTCTACATTCTCAATGTCGTTAAATAAGATCCTCATTAATCTATTAAATGTAGCACTAGCATTTATCAAACCGAAAGGCATGACTGTAAACTGTAGTAATCCCTTGCTGGTTTGGAATGCAGTTACTTTACGGCTTTCTTCACTCAACGATATCTGCCAGTATCCCTTTGATAAATCTATTTTGGAAAAATATTTACCATTTGAAATTTTAGTCATAATAGCACTTTGATTCGGCATGGGCTCAGCATCAAAAACAGTAATCTTATTAATTTTCCTGAAATCTAGACACAAACGATTGGTGCCATCTTTCTTTTTCACAGCAATCATCGGCGTGGAATACGGGGACATTGAATACTCGACCAATCCGAGTCTTAGCATACGCTCCACGTCTTCCTCTATGCCCTTCTGTAACGCAAATGGGACTGGGTATGGTTTGCTCCTTATGGGTTTTTCGTCATAAAGTTTCACCTTATGGTCAATTACGCTCGTTTTACCTGGAACATCGGTGAAAACAGACTGAAATTTACTCAAAATCTGTCCTACATCGGCTTTCTGTTGCTCCGTAAGATCAGCGTTTACACAAACATTACTGACATTCTCAGTTTGTACATAATTAGGAATTACATCAACATCGCCATCCTCCTCTTCATTTCGAATGACCGCAACGCTCGCCACTTTCATATCCTTGGCGTCGTCTGACATGACGTCATCTGCGTCATCATGACCTCGCTCGCCCGTCGATCGTTTGCCTTTGCACTCGTCGCGTTCATAATAGCGCTTAAGCATGTTGATGTGGAATTTCTTATCAACACCGTTAACCCTAATCACGTAATTCCATTTATTTATTTTCTTTACAACCTCGAATGGACCTCGCCAATGCATCAATAACTTGTTACTATTAGTAGGTAATAGTAGCAAAGCCTTATCGCCTTCCTGCAAGTACCTGTCCTTAGCCTTCTTATCGTAATAATACTGATAAGAATCACCTGCCTTCCGCAATTCTTCCTGCGCCAATTTACAGGTTTCCGCTAATTTATCTCGCAAATCAATTACATACTCATATGCGGTCCTAGTCTCGTCCTTGATATTTCGCTCGCCCGCTTCCCACAAGTCTTTTAACAAGCTAAGTGGCCCTCGAACGGTATGGCCATAAATGAGTTCGAAAGGGGAAAACTTTGTGCTAGACTGGGGAACATCACGGTATGCAAATAATAATGGATCGATATATCTAGGCCATTGCTTCGGTTGCTCAACGCACATTCTCTTTAACATTTTCTTTAGCACCCCGTTAAACCTCTCTACTAATCCGTTGCACATTGCATGATACGGTGTTGTGCTAATGCCTTTTATCGATAGCAATCGATTAAATTCCTTCATCAACATCTGACCTGAACTGACTTCCCTTATCACTCATGATCTCCTTGGGTATTTCCGACTCTACTAAACACAGACATCAACGCTTCCGCAACACTTATAGTTTCAATGTTCTTTAGCGGAATGGCTTCGGGATAACCTGTGGCGTAGTCTACAATAGTAAGAATGTAGCGTGACCCGTCATCTGCGCGCGGTTCAATGGGTCCAACGTTATCTACAGCCACTCTCTGGAATGGTTCGGTAATCATCGGCATTCTACCTAGCTTCGCACGTGACACTCTTCCCTTGTCTACGGTACGCTGGCATGGATCGCATGACCGACAAAACCTGGCCACCTCAGATTGCATACCGGGCCAAAAGAACTTATTTTGAATTCTCATAAGCGTTTTCTTTATTCCCAAGTGACCTGACATTAATGAACTATGGGCCCCCCCCCCCCCCCCCCCCAAAAAAAAAATTCTTCCCCCCTCCATAACTGCGTCTCTCGACTCACACGGTACAACTATCTGTTCAGTGACATTATCTGCGTGAACTACTCTTCTGTACAAAATTCCTTTCTTTAAAACGAATTCGTGATATTCATTATCAGATTCTTAAACTGCCTTTTAATTTCCGCGTACTTTCGCACATTGTTCAACGTTGCAAGAGTGATTTGATTGTAAGACCATATACAGATTTAGTCATTCCTCTGTTGTTGAGCTAAATCTTTATCTTTCATTACAACAAGCACTTCTTTTACTTTTAATTTAGGATTTAATTTTATATTTTGCTTTTCTTGTGACGCGTTGTTACTGCTCCTAATTTGACCGTTTCATCTTGTCTAACCCCTTCCACTTGACATATTACTAAATCATACACAGGATTTTCCAAACAAGCGGCTAAAGTATTTCCGACATTAGAATGGACATTTAACTCGAATGTTAGCTTCCGGATAGGTGAAAATCATGCCATTTGCCATTTTAACACTGACATACTTTCCCGTAAATTTGCACCTGGGCACTAGACTAGTTTTGACCAGAACAGTATCACACCCTTGATCTCGCAACACTTCTACAGCTACACCTTCGACCTCACCTTTCGCAACATTCAACCTTCCATGCTTAGCAGCAAAAGCAGCCGATATTTCTCACCTTACCTTATACACAACTTTATTCCTTAGGTCTCGCACGCATATTTGTATATAAACAATCACGCGACACATGGCTTTGAACCACCACACACAAAAAACATTTTTTTTTTACGAAAACTGACCCTTATGAACAACAGACCACTCCGCCACTTGACGCGTCTTGGACTCTAGACTCGCTGTGCGACACATCCTTTACAACCCTATTATCTCGTTCTACCAACTTCTTGCTCGGATTTCCATGCGCTTCAACATACAACTCTGCATAGCGAATCAGGATCCTTCAAAATTCTTTACATCATGCTCTCGCAAAAATAATACCATACTCTTATCACAGCATTCATGTATGTTCCATGATCACTAAATCCATTCAATCCATCATTATGATTTCTCCCCTCCTTGACAATATCAATCCACCGTTCTTCAAATAATTCTTTAACCGATTACCAAAACTGCATAGCCGTTTCGCCCTTGAAAAAAACTTAGCACTCCTGAAACCTTGAACGATAACCTTGAGCTGATGCACTGGAAAAACTTAAGCAAAGCTCCCTTAACAGCATCGTAATCTCCTTGCTTCGATGGGAGACAAATGCTGATTAAGCTTCCAACGCTTTTTTTTCTTGCATCAGTGATGATAAACTTACTGCCCACACATTTATATATCCCAGCCTGCACTTGTTGCAAACCTTTCAAATCGCAACAAATATTGCACTCGATATTGTCTAACTGATCGTGTTTAAACATGGTAGTTTTGGAAATTTTGGTGCACAAACAGATTCGGTTTTCAAAATTCTTTCAGTTCCTTCATTCAGTTTCACCTTTTCAATTCTAGCTTTAGCTTTTCAATTGTCATGCGCCCGCTGCTTCTCTAAATCTTGCATTTCCATTTCTTTCAATGCCTTTTCTCTTTCTTTTGCTCGTTCATCACGTTGATATTGTTTTTCTTCTCCCTTCCTTCAATTCTTTCTCTTTCGTTAACGCGAGCCATCTTTCAACTCTTCTCCTTCTAATCTATCTCCTTACCTAATTTAATGAAAATCTGCTAATGTCGCCATGGTAAACTACCCCCACACCCCCCTACCCCTCCCCCCCCCCCCCACCACACACCCCCCTTCCACACCCCCCCACCCCCTCCCCCCCATCCGGACCCCAAATTTGAGGTATTACTTCATTTACAATCCTTCATACTAGCCATCAATAACAAAACTTTACTCTCATGACCGCCGGTCCCTGTTCGGGCGCCATAATTGTGAGATGTTTCTGATTGTGAAGATGTTTTATTTATTCATCTATTTAAATCATTTATTTATTTATTTAGGGTTTTGCCGGCACGTTTATAAAGCACCACCGTTGTAGTTCATGAGAGTAAGTGGTTATTGGTGGTAGAATAGAATACAAAAGCATAGTTTACACTATTTATAATTTATTGGTTTTAGGGAAATAGTATACAAAAACAAAGTAATATATATAATATTACGATGGCACTTATCTAGCTATCACTAGATATATTCAACCTTAACATCACAAATAAATTAAAATCACAGATCCTCTGTCACTCACAAGACTTTTCAGTGTTGAAGTTGCACTACAAATTTCGATTCAAATCCACAAAGATATTCCAGAGATTCGGAAATAACTGCATTCAGCTCCCTGGATCCGCCACAGTGATAAGTCGGTAGTGATCAGCATACATTACAACCTAGTCCTAAAATAAGAAAAATACCACAAACCCTAATAATATAATATAACCAAAACATCGCCACTTACCATATCTCATACACTTGAAGATTAGAATATGGTACTGGCGCCCATAAATTGTGATGATGTTTCTGATTGTGATGATGTTTATTTATTCATCTAATTTAATTATTCATTTATTTATTTAGGGTTTTGCTGCGGCACGGTTTAAAGACACCGTTGTTTCATGAGAGTAAGTGGTTATTGTGGTTAGAATGTAAAAGCATAGTTACACTATTTATTAATTTATTGGTTTTAGAAATAGTATACAAACAAAATATATATATTACCGATGGCACTTTTATCTAGTTATCACTAGACATATTCCACTTAACATCACAAGTAAATTAAATCACAGAATCCTCTGTTCACTCACAAGACTTTTCAGTGTTCAATTTTCACTTCAAATTCGATTCACAACCACAAAGATATTCCAGAGATTCGGAAATAACTGCATTCCAGCTCCCCTGGATCCGCCACAGTGGATAAGTCGGTAGGTGAATCAGGCATACATTCAATCCACTAGTCCTAAAATAAGAAAAATACCACAAACCTAATAATATAATATAAACCAAAACTCGCCATTACCCATATCTCATACACTATATAGTAATTTGCACGTCTATAGATTCAGCATAAAGGATGGAACATAACATACCTTAATTCTTTATTATATCAAACAATAAATTGTCAGCTAGCCGATTGTGGACCATAGTGTGACCCAACAAACTCGGGACCGTCACACTCCTCAAATAATGTCTACGATATGACAGTTGGTGACCCACAACTCGGGACCGTCGCACTCCCCCCCCCCCCCCCCTCCCCTCAAATATATGTCTGCTTGCTCTGCTAGTTGCTTGCCAAAAGGATCCTAACCCTTGCATAAGCCTACTAGGTTAACCTAGTCCAACGCAAAACAGCAATGGATCGTCACCACCACAAACTACCTCGCTTGCACTGATTTACCTCTAAAAACGCTCTTTGCACTGCCATGACAATTGCCGTTTGAGTTGGCAGGACAATTATCTCCCCGCTAAAATAAGAAATTGCAAATTTCTTGATAGTCCCTCTCAAACAACGCCAAGTCTACTGAGGCAATCGCGCACGACATTAATCGGACTCCTTTAATGCTTCTAACGCGAAAAACTGAATGGGGTTGCAAATGCATGGCCCATCTCATTAACCTTGCATTTAACTGACAGGACGTTAGCAAATACTTTAGAGGCTGATGATCTGTTTCGATTACAAAATGTTTGCCGTACAGATACTGATAAAATTTCTTCATAGCCCAAATGATCGCTAGACACTCCTTTTCTACTACACTATAGTTCCTTTCCGCCGCCTTCAGCTTACGACTGGCATACATGATCGGCCATCGCTCGTTTTCCCACACCTGTAGAAGTACTGCGCCTAACCCGATGTCTGATGCATCTGTTTGCACAATGAACTGTCTACTCATGTCTGGAAGTTTTAATATGGGTTTGTTAGCAAGAACTTTCCGTAATTTATCAAAAGCATCTTGATGACAAATCTCCCATGACACTTTATTCGGTACGGATTTTTTCGTAAGATCAGTAAGAGGTGACGCAATGGTAGCGTTAATCAGCGATATATTGTCTATAATATCCAGTTAACCGAGAAAAGATCTAACTTCTTCTTCGTTCGCGGTATAGCCATGCTGAGAACACGGTTACCTTAACGTCGGTGTAGACAAACGCCACTCCCCACGCTGTGTCCTAAATATTCGAAGCTACGAACTTTCGACCTCGCTTTTACTCAGTGGACGGCTGTTAATCTGGCCTTCTAATTACTGCTAATAACGCATTCTAAAGTTTTTGATATGAACCATTCCAATTTTCAAGTATGTATAGTATATCATACGACAAAAGTCTCTACATTCTCAATGTCGTTAAATAAGATCCTCATTAATCTATTAAATGTAGCACTAGCATTTATCAAACCGAAAGGCATGACTGTAAACTGTAGTAATCCCTTGCTGTTTTGGAATGCAGTTACTTTACGGCTTTCTTCACTCAACGATATCTGCCAGTATCCCTTTGATAAATCTATTTTGGAAAAATATTTACCAAAGAAATTTTAGTCATAATAGCACTTTGATTCGGCATGGGCTCAGCATCAAAAACAGTAACTTAATAATTTTCCTGAAATCAAGACACAAACGATTGGTGCCATCTTTCTTTTTCACAGCAATCATCGGCGTGGAATACGGGGACATTGAATACTCACAATCCGATCCTTAGCATACGCTCCACGTCTTCCTCTATGCCCTTCTGTAACGCAAATGGGACTGGGTATGGTTTGCTCCTTATGGGTTTATCGTCATAAAGTTTATTTCACCTTATGGTCAATTACGCTCGTTTTAATACAACCTGAACATCGTGAAAACAGACTGAAATTTACTCAAAATCTGTCCTACATCGGCTTTCTGTAGCTCCGTAAGATCAGCGTTTACACAAACATTACTGACATTCTCAGTTTGTACATAATTAGAATTACATCAACATCGCCATCCTCCTCTTCCATGTTCGCATGACCGCAACGCTCGCCACTTTCATATCCTTGGGCGTCGTTGACATGAATCATCTGCGTCATCATGACCTCGCTCGCCCGTCGATCGTTTGCCTTTGCACTCGTCGCCGTTCATAATAGCGCTTAAGCATGTTGATGTGGAATTTCTTATCAACAACGACCGTTAACCCTAATCACGTAATTATTCCATTTATTAATTTCTTTACAACCTCGAATGGACCTCGCCAATGCATCAATAACTTGTTACTATTAGTAGGTAATAGTAGCAAAGCCTTATCGCCTTCCCTACAAGTACCTGTCCTTACCCCTTCTATCGTTATAATAACTGATAAGACATCACCTCCTTCCGCAATTCTTCCTGCGCCAATTTACAGGTTTCCGCGAAATTATCGTTCGCAAATCAATATACAAACTCATGATGGCTTCCTAGTCTCGTCCTTGATATTTCCGCTCGCCGCTTCCCACAAGTCTTTTAACAAGCTAAGTGGCCCTCGAACGGTATGGCCATAAATGAGTTCGAAAGGGAAAACTTTGGTGCTAGAAACTGGGAACATCACGGTATGCAAATAATAATGGATCGATATATCTAGGCCATTGCTTCGGTTGCTCAACGCACATTCTCTTTAACATTTTCTTTAGCACCCCGTTAAAACCTCTCTACTAATCCGTTGCACATTGCATGATACGGGTGTGTGCCCCCTTTTTACTGCCTTTTATCGATAGCAACCGATTAAATTCCTTCATCACATCTGACCTGAACTGACTTCCCTATCACTCAATGATCTCCTTGGTATCCTACTCTACTAAACACAGACATCAACGCTTCCGCAACACTTATAGTTTCAATGTTCTTTAGCGGAATGGCTCGGAAACGTGCGTAGTCTACAATAGTAAGAATGTAGCGTGACCCGTCATCTGCGCGCGGTTCAATGGGTCCAACGATATCTTCCGCCACTCTCGTGAATGGTCGGTCATCATCGGCATTCTACCTAGCTTCGCACGTGACACTCCTTCCCTTGTCCTACGTACGCTGCAGGATCGCATGACCGACAAAACCTGGCCACCTCAGATTGCATACCGGGCCAAAAGAACTTATTTTGAATTCTCATAAGCGTTTTCTTATTCCCAATGACCTTCTGACATTAAAGAATAATGGGCACTCTCCATAACTCGCGTCTCTCGACTCACACGTTACAACAATCTGTTCATGACGTTATCTTCGTAACTACTCTCTGTACAAAATTCCTTTCTTAAAACGAATTCGTGATATTCATTATCAGATTTCTTAAACTGCCTTTTAATTTCCGCGTACTTTCGCACATTGTTCAACGTTGCATCATTCCTCTGTTGTTGAGCTAAATCTTTATCTTTCATTACAGCAAGCACTTCTTTTACTTTTAATTTAGGATTTAATTTTATTTTAGCTTTGTCCTTGCTGACGCGTTGTTACTGCTCCTAATTGGACCGGTTTTCATCTTGTCTAACCCCTTCCACTTGACCTATTACTAAATCTACACAGGATTTTCCAAACAAGCGGCTAAAGTATTTCCGCCGACATAGAATGGACATTTAACTCGAATGTTAGCTTCCGGATAGGTGAAAATCATGGCCATTTGCATATTTCAAAACACTGACATACATTCCGTAAATTTGCACCTGGGCACCTAAACTAGTTTGACCATAAACAGAATCACACCCTTGATCTCGCAACACTTCTACAGCTACACCTTCGACCTCACCTTTCGCAACATTCACCTTCATGCTTAGCAGCAAAAGCAGCCGTATTCTCACCCTTACCTTTCACAACTTTATCCTTAGGTCTCGCACCATATTTGTAATAACAATCACGCGACACATGGTTTGAACCACCACACACAAAACACTTACGAAACTGACCCTTATGAACAACAGACACTCCGCCACTTGACGCGTCTTGGACTCTAGACTCGCTGTGCGACACATCCTTTACAACCCTATCATCTCGTTCTACTAAACCAACTTCCTAGCATTCGGATTTCCATGCGCTTCAACATACAACTCTGCATAGCGAATCAGATCTTCAAAATTCTTTACATCATGCTCTCGCAAAAATAATACCATACTCTTATCACACGCATTCATGTACTGTTCCATGATCACTAAATCCATCAATCCATCATATGATTTCTCCCCTCCTGACAAATCAATCCACCGTCTCAAATAATTCTTTAACCGATTACCAAACTGCATAGCCGTTTCGCCTTGAAAAAAACTTAGCACTCCTGAACCTTGAACGATAACCTTGAGCTGTGCACTGGAAACACTTAAGCAAAGCTCCCTTAACAGCATCGTAATCTCTTGCTTCGATGGGAGGACAAATGCTGATAAGCTTCCAACGCTTTTCTTGCAACAGTGATGATAAACTTACTGCCCACACATTTTTATATCACCAGCCTGCACTTGTTGCAAACCTTTCAAATCGCAACAAATATGCATCCGATATTGTCTAACTGATCGTAAAACACTGGTAGTTGTGGACATTTTGGTGCACAAACAGATTCTGTTTTCAAAATTCTTGCAGTTCCTTCGTTCAGTTTCACCTTTTCAATTTCTAGCTTTAGCTTTTCAATTTCATGCGCCCGCTGCTTCTCTAAATCTTGCATTTCCATTTCTTTCAATGCCTTTTCTCTTTCTTTTGCTCGTTCATCACGTTGATATTGTTTTTCTTCTTTCAATTCTTTCTCTTTCGTTAACGCGAAATCTTTCAACTCTTCTCCATCTAATCCTATCTCCTTACCTAATTTAATGAAATCTTCTAATGTCGCCATGGTAACAAATTTGAGTATTATTTCAAATGAATATCCTTCATACTAGCCATCAATAACAAAACTTTACTCTCATGACGCCGGTCCCTGTTCGGGCGCCATAATTGTGAAGATGTTTCTGATTGTGATGATGTTTATTTATTCATCTATTTAATTATTCATTTATTTATTTAGGGTTTTGCCGGCACGGTTAAGACACCGTTGTTTCATGAGAGTAAGTGGTTATTGGTGGTAGAATATAAAAGCATAGTTACACTATTTATAATTTATTGGTTTTAGAAATAGTATACAAACAAAATATATATATTACCGATGGCACTTTTATCTAGTTATCACTAGACATATTCACTTAACATCACAAGTAAATTAAATCACAGATCCTCTGTCACTCACAAGACTTTTCAGTGTTCAATTTTCACTTCAAATTTCGATTCACAACACAAAGATATTCCAGAGATTCGGAAATAACTGCATTCAGCTCCCTGGATCCGCCACAGTGATAAGTCGGTAGTGAATCAGCATACATTACAACCATAGTCCTAAAATAAGAAAATACCACAAACCTAATAATATAATATAACCAAAACATCGCCATTACCATATCTCATACACTATATAGTAATTGCAGTCTATAGATTCAGCATAAAGGAGGAACATAACATACCTTAATTCTTTATATTCAACAATAAATTGTCAGCAGCCGATGTGACATAGTGTGACCCACAACTCGGGACCGTCACACTCTCAAACAATGTCTCGATATGACAGTGTGACCCACAACTCGGGACCGTCACACTCCTCAAATAATGTCTGCTTGCTCTGCTATTGCTGCCAAAAGGATCCTAACCCTTGCATAAGCCTACTAGGTTACCTAGTCCAACGCAAAAGCAATGACGTCACCACCACAAACTACTCGCTTGCACTGATTTACCTCTAAACCGCTCATTTGCACTGCCATGACAATTGCCGTTTGAGATGGCATGACAATTATCTCCCCGCTAAAATAAGAAATTGCAAATTTCTTGATAGTCCATCTCAAACTCCAAGTCTACTGAGGCAATCAGCACCGACATTATCGACTCCTTTAATGCTTCTAACGCTAAAACTGAATTGTTGCAAATGCATGGCCCATCTATTAACCTTGCATTTAACTGACAGGACGTTTGCAAATACTTTAGAGGTGATGATCTGTTTCGATTACAAAATGTTTGCCGTACAGATACTGATAAAATTCTTCATAGCCCAAATGATCGCTAGACACTCCTTTTCTACTACACTATAGTTCCTTTCCGCCGCCTTCAGCTTACGACTGGCATACATGATCGGCCATCGCTCGTTTTCCCACACCTGTAGAAGTACTGCGCCTAACCCGATGTCTGATGCATCTGTTTGCACAATGAACTGTCTACTCATGTCTGGAAGTTTTAATATGGGTTTGTTAGCAAGAACTTTCCGTAATTTATCAAAAGCATCTTGATGACAAATCTCCCATGACACTTTATTCGGTACGGATTTTTTCGTAAGATCAGTAAGAGGTGACGCAATGGTAGCGTAATCAGCGATATATTGTCTATAATATCCAGTTAACCCGAGAAAAGATCTAACTTCCTTCTTCGTTCGCGGTATAGCCATGCTGAGAACACGGTTTACCTTATCGTCGGTGGTAGACGAAACGCCACTCCCCACGCAGTGTCCTAAATATTCGATGCTCGACTTTCCGACCTCGCTTTTACTCGGACGTGCTGTTAATCCTGCCTTCTTAATTACTGCTAATACGCATTCTAAAGTTTTTATATGATCTTTCCAATTTTCAGTATGTATGAGTATATCATCGACAAAAGTCTCTACCTTCTCAATGTCGTTAAATAAGATCCTCATTAATCTATTAAATGTAGCACTAGCATTTATCAAACCGAAAGGCATGACTGTAAACTGTAGTAATCCCTTGCTGGTTTGGAATGCAGTTACTTTACGGCTTTCTTCACTCAACGATATCTGCCAGTATCCCTTTGATAAATCTATTTTGGAAAAATATTTACCATTTGAAATTTTAGTCATAATAGCACTTTGATTCGGCATGGGCTCAGCATCAAAAACAGTAATCTTATTAATTTTCCTGAAATCTAGACACAAACGATTGGTGCCATCTTTCTTTTTCACAGCAATCATCGGCGTGGAATACGGGGACATTGAATACTCGACCAATCCGAGTCTTAGCATACGCTCCACGTCTTCCTCTATGCCCTTCTGTAACGCAAATGGGACTGGGTATGGTTTGCTCCTTATGGGTTTTTCGTCATAAAGTTTCACCTTATGGTCAATTACGCTCGTTTTACCTGGAAATCGGTGAAAACAGACTGAAATTTACTCAAAATCTGTCCCTACATCGGCTTTCTGTAGCTCCGTAAGATCAGCGTTTACACAAACATTACTGACATTCTCAGTTTGTACATAATTAGGAATTACATCAACATCGCCATCCTCCTCTTCATTTCGAATGACCGCAACGCTCGCCACTTTCATATCCTTGGCGTCGTCTGACATGACGTCATCTGCGTCATCATGACCTCGCTCGCCCGTCGATCGTTTGCCTTTGCACTCGTCGCGTTCATAATAGCGCTTAAGCATGTTGATGTGGAATTTCTTATCAACACCGTTAACCCTAATCACGTAATTCCATTTATTTATTTTCTTTACAACCTCGAATGGACCTCGCCAATGCATCAATAACTTGTTACTATTAGTAGGTAATAGTAGCAAAGCCTTATCGCCTTCCTGCAAGTACCTGTCCTTCGCCTTCTTATCGTAATAATACTGATAAGAATCACCTGCCTTCCGCAATTCTTCCTGCGCCAATTTACAGGTTTCCGCTAATTTATCTCGCAAATCAATTACATACTCATATGCGGTCCTAGTCTCGTCCTTGATATTTCGCTCGCCCGCTTCCCACAAGTCTTTTAACAAGCTAAGTGGCCCTCGAACGGTATGGCCATAAATGAGTTCGAAAGGGGAAAACTTTGTGCTAGACTGGGGAACATCACGGTATGCAAATAATAATGGATCGATATATCTAGGCCATTGCTTCGGTTGCTCAACGCACATTCTCTTTAACATTTTCTTTAGCACCCCGTTAAACCTCTCTACTAATCCGTTGCACATTGCATGATACGGTGTTGTGCTAATGCCTTTTATCGATAGCAACCGATTAAATTCCTTCATCACATCTGACCTGAACTGACTTCCCTTATCACTCATGATCTCCTTGGGTATTCCTACTCTACTAAACACAGACATCAACGCTTCCGCAACACTTATAGTTTCAATGTTCTTTAGCGGAATGGCTTCGGGATAACGTGTGGCGTAGTCTACAATAGTAAGAATGTAGCGTGACCCGTCATCTGCGCGCGGTTCAATGGGTCCAACGATATCTACAGCCACTCTCTGGAATGGTTCGGTAATCATCGGCATTCTACCTAGCTTCGCACGTGACACTCTTCCCTTGTCTACGGTACGCTGGCATGGATCGCATGACCGACAAAACCTGGCCACCTCAGATTGCATACCGGGCCAAAAGAACTTATTTTGAATTCTCATAAGCGTTTTCTTTATTCCCAAGTGACCTGACATTAATGAACTATGGGCAATCTCCATAACTGCGTCTCTCGACTCACACGGTACAACTATCTGTTCAGTGACATTATCTGCGTGAACTACTCTTCTGTACAAAATTCCTTTCTTTAAAACGAATTCGTGATATTCATTATCAGATTTCTTAAACTGCCTTTTAATTTCCGCGTACTTTCGCACATTGTTCAACGTTGCATCATTCCTCTGTTGTTGAGCTAAATCTTTATCTTTCATTACAACAAGCACTTCTTTTACTTTTAATTTAGGATTTAATTTTATATTTTGCTTTTCTTGCTGACGCGTTGTTACTGCTCCTAATTTGACCGTTTCATCTTGTCTAACCCCTTCCACTTGACCTATTACTAAATCATACACAGGATTTTCCAAACAAGCGGCTAAAGTATTTCCGACATAGAATGGACATTTAACTCGAATGTTAGCTTCCGGATAGGTGAAAATCATGCCATTTGCCATTTTAACACTGACATACTTTCCCGTAAATTTGCACCTGGGCACTAGACTAGTTTTGACCAGAACAGTATCACACCCTTGATCTCGCAACACTTCTACAGCTACACCTTCGACCTCACCTTTCGCAACATTCAACCTTCCATGCTTAGCAGCAAAAGCAGCCGTATTCTCACCCTTACCTTTCACAACTTTATCCTTAGGTCTCGCACCATATTTGTAATAACAATCACGCGACACATGGTTTGAACCACCACACACAAAACACTTACGAAACTGACCCTTATGAACAACAGACACTCCGCCACTTGACGCGTCTTGGACTCTAGACTCGCTGTGCGACACATCCTTTACAACCCTATTATCTCGTTCTACCAACTTCTTGCTCGGATTTCCATGCGCTTCAACATACAACTCTGCATAGCGAATCAGATCTTCAAAATTCTTTACATCATGCTCTCGCAAAAATAATACCATACTCTTATCACACGCATTCATGTACTGTTCCATGAGCACTAAATCCATCAATCCATCATATGATTTCTCTCCTCCTGACAAATCAATCCACCGTCTCAAATAATTCTTTAACCGATTACCAAACTGCATAGCCGTTTCGCCCTTGAAAAACTTAGCACTCCTGAACCTTGAACGATAACCTTGAGCTGTGCACTGGAAACACTTAAGCAAAGCTCCCTTAACAGCATCGTAATCTCTTGCTTCGATGGGAGACAAATGCTGATAAGCTTCCAACGCTTTTCCTTGCAACAGTGATGATAAACTTACTGCCCACACATTATTATCCCAGCCTGCACTTGTTGCAAACCTTTCAAATCGCAACAAATATGCATCGATATTGTCTAACTGATCGTTAAACACTGGTAGTTTTGGAAATTTTGGTGCACAAACAGATTCGGTTTTCAAAATTCTTTCAGTTCCTTCATTCAGTTTCACCTTTTCAATTTCTAGCTTTAGCTTTTCAATTTCATGCGCCCGCTGCTTCTCTAAATCTTGCATTTCCATTTCTTTCAATGCCTTTTCTCTTTCTTTTGCTCGTTCATCACGTTGATATTGTTTTTCTTCTTTCAATTCTTTCTCTTTCGTTAACGCGAAATCTTTCAACTCTTCTCCATCTAATCCTATCTCCTTACCTAATTTAATGAAATCTGCTAATGTCGCCATGGTAACAAATTTGAGTATTACTTCATTACAATCCTTCATACTAGCCATCAATAACAAAACTTTACTCTCATGACGCCGGTCCCTGTTCGGGCGCCATAATTGTGAAGATGTTTCTGATTGTGAAGATGTTTATTTATTCATCTATTTAATTATTTATTTATTTATTTAGGGTTTTGCCGGCACGGTTAAGACACCGTTGTTTCATGAGAGTAAGTGGTTATTGGTGGTAGAATACAAAAGCATAGTTACACTATTTATAATTTATTGGTTTTAGAAATAGTATACAAACAAAGTATATATATATATTACCGATGGCACTTATCTAGCTATCACTAGATATATTCACTTAACATCACAAATAAATTAAATCACAGATCCTCTGTCACTCACAAGACTTTTCAGTGTTCAATTTTCACTTCAAATTTCGATTCACAACCACAAAGATATTCCAGAGATTCGGAAATAACTGCATTCAGCTCCCTGGATCCGCCACAGTGATAAGTCGGTAGTGAATCAGCATACATTACAACCATAGTCCTAAAATAAGAAAAATACCACAAACCTAATAATATAATATAACCAAAACATCGCCATTACCATATCTCATACACTGAGATATGGTAATGGCGCCATAATTGTGATGATGTTTCTGATTGTGATGATGTTTATTTATTCATCTATTTAATTATTCATTTATTTATTTAGGGTTTTGCCGGCACGGTTAAGACACCGTTGTTTCATGAGAGTAAGTGGTTATTGGTGGTAGAATGTAAAAGCATAGTTACACTATTTATAATTTATTGGTTTTAGAAATAGTATACAAACAAAATATATATATTACCGATGGCACTTTTATCTAGTTATCACTAGACATATTCACTTAACATCACAAGTAAATTAAATCACAGATCCTCTGTCACTCACAAGACTTTTCAGTGTTCAATTTTCACTTCAAATTTCGATTCACAACCACAAAGATATTCCAGAGATTCGGAAATAACTGCATTCAGCTCCCTGGATCCGCCACAGTGATAAGTCGGTAGTGAATCAGCATACATTACAACCATAGTCCTAAAATAAGAAAAATACCACAAACCTAATAATATAATATAACCAAAACATCGCCATTACCATATCTCATACACTATATAGTAATTGCAGTCTATAGATTCAGCATAAAGGAGGAACATAACATACCTTAATTCTTTATATTCAACAATAAATTGTCAGCAGCCGATGTGACATAGTGTGACCCACAACTCGGGACCGTCACACTCCTCAAACAATGTCTCGATATGACAGTGTGACCCACAACTCGGGACCGTCGCACTCCTCAAATAATGTCTGCTTGCTCTGCTAGTTGCTGCCAAAAGGATCCTAACCCTTGCATAAGCCTACTAGGTTACCTAGTCCAACGCAAACAGCAATGACGTCACCACCACAAACTACTCGCTTGCACTGATTTACCTCTAAACCGCTCATTTGCACTGCCATGACAATTGCCGTTTGAGATGGCATGACACATTCACACACGCGCGCGCCGAGAGAGAGAGAGAGAGAGAGAGAGAGAGAGAGAGAGTGAGTGAGAGTGAGTGAGAGTGAGTGAGAGTGAGTGAGAGTGAGTGAGAGTGAGCGAGAGAGAGAGAGAGAGAGAGAGAGAGAGAGAGAGAGAGAGAGAGAGAGAGAGAGAGAGAGAGAGAGAGAGAGAGAGAGAGAGAGAGAGAGAGAGAGAGAGAGAGAGAGAGAGAGAGAGAGAGAGAGAGAGAGAGAGAGAGAGAGAGAGAGAAAGAGAGTGAGTGAGAGAGAGAGAGAGAGAAAGAGAGTGAGAGAGAAAGAGAAAGAGAGAGAGAGAGAACGAGAAAGAGAAAGAAAGAGAGAGACCCTTGCTTTAGTCTGTTTATAATCTGCGTTACCCATGCGCTTTGCAATAAATGTAAAGGCAGTATTATAACACGAGCCAACGAACAGCATGCGGATACTGACATGTAAAACCAATAACGTTGATGATATTGCAACAGTTTTCCAGCAAAATCCATTTCTTTATTAAGCTAGGACACGGTGAATATAACAATACTGATTAAATATAACTCTTGATCTAGAATTTGAAGTAAGAGTTTTTCCCATGATTACACTTTTTATCGGGAAAAAAAAAAACATTTTGCTGCTGTAAGTCCGGGTATATGTGGCATTTATGATGTGATAGAATATCTAATTGTTATGTTTTTATTTGTGCTTATAGATAATTGTTTTAATTTCAAGGTTACGTCGAAAGTAAATCAATAGGTGTAATTCTACGAGATTTTTACAATAAAAGGTTATCTATGTTATTTGCATGCTGTATCAGAATCAACCATATACTCAAAGTTTATATCATTTGCTTGCTATATCATTTTTTTGTATGTATATATATATACATATATATATATATATATATATATATATATATACATATATATATATATATACATATATACATATATACATATATACATATATACA
>NW_028234443.1:14877197-14879697 GCF_977035675.1 Penaeus japonicus
CTGACTGAGTGAGAATCCTGGACTCCTAACGCAGATAATCACATCACACACGCTACACACCACAACACATCACACACTACACACACTCACACACACACCACACTTATATATATATATAGTCTATTAATATATATGATATATATATATAATGTATATATAGATCTTATATTATATATATATATAATTAATAGTATTAAATACACAACACAGCAATCAGCCACGACACACACACGACACATCACACTCCACACACACACACACAAGCAGCATATATATATATATGAATTATATATGATAATAGTAGAAGTATATATATATATAGTATCACACACACACACACACACACACACGATCCTACACACACACGCACACTCACACACACACACTCTAACACATATATATATATATGGTAGATATACTTATAGAATATATATATATAGATTATATATTATGTGAGGTAGGGATTGTGTGTGTGTGTGTGTGTGTGTGTGTGTGTGTGTGTGTGAGAGAGAGAGAGAGAGAGCGAGAGAATAAGGAGAAAATAGAGAGTAGTACATATATATAGTAGAAGATATATATGATATTAGATATTATTGATATAGCATATATATTAATATATAGTCAGTAATGTATATTATAGTATCTGAGTATTATATACAATATGTATATGATCGATATCTACAGTACATATATATAAAGTATATATGTACTACACACACACACTCACAATCAGCACACACACACACATATATAGTTATATATATATATAGTATATATATATACTAATATATAGGTATATATATATATGATAATATATATATATAGTATATAAGTATGAGTATATATATATTATGTGTGTGTGGTGTCGTGTGTGTGTGTGTTGGTGTGTGTGTGTGTGTGTACTTATATACACCAATAGTTATATGTATCTGTATATATGAGTGTCGATACATATACATATTGTATATATATATGTATAATATTTACAGTTACAATATATAGTATATGATATAGTAACATATAGTGACTATATATATATTATATAAGTCTAATATATATATAGAGTTATAGTATATATATACGTATATGTTCGTATTTTTTTTCTCTCTTCTCAATTGTACATACATATGATATAGTACTATATATATATATAGTATATGATATATACCCTTATATATATTTATATATATATATATATTATATATATATTCGTATTTGTTTTTTTTTCTCTCTCCTCAAATTAATACAGCATGTGGTATTGTAAAGTGTATACATATGATTTATATATACATATATATAGATATATAATATATATAGAAATATAGAAGATTTATAGATTATATATATTATGTACGTATTTTTTTTTTCTCTCTCTCATTAATACGCATGGTGTATGTATGTGTATACATATGCATTTATTTATACATATGATATATATATAATATATATATGATATATAAGAGAATATATATAAATATCTATATAGTTGGTACACACACACCCTCTACACACACATATTTATATGTATGTATTGATATATATATATATATTATATATATATATATATATTTAGATATATATAGTTATAGTATATATGTTGTGTGTTGCGTATGGTTTATATATACATATATATATATATAATATATATATATATATTTATATTCTATATATATATTAGAATTGATATATAGTACATATATATTGCATACAAACGACACACACACACAACACACACACTGACACACACACCTCTCCACACACACAGTATATATATATATATATAGTGATAGTATTTATGTGATATATATATAGATAATATATATATATATATATATATATGTGTGTGTGTGTGTGTGTGTGTGTACACAAACACACACACACACATATGTGTGAGTGTGTTTCTGTATTTAATATGCGTGCAAGTGTACTAAATTGCTTCCCTCTCCACTCCTAATTACACAGGATCCTAACACGAAATCCTACAACCACGAAGCCTATCCTGCTCACTCGAACCACTTTTCGAATTCCTGAATATTTCTCGATTTTTCCATCCCCCTCCTCTACCCCCTTCTTTTTTTTTTTCTTTTCCTTTTCCTGTGAAGTTTATGGCAGCATCATACAGAGGGAAAAGGAAGGTGCAGGAGCATTGCAATTTTCCCCCCGGCGGTTTTGCAACGGTAGTGTGGATGGGAAAGACGTGAGTTCGCTCAGTTGAATTCTCTCTCCCTATTTTTTTTTTTTTTTTGGGGGGGGGAGGCGTCGGTGGTACTAAAATGTTGCAGTGTGTCGGAAATTATTTTAAATGGAATTAATTTGGTGAGGACTTAAATGCACAGTGGAAAATTATAGGCAACGTGATTGTGACAGCGTGCGTGTGTTGTAGTACGGCATATGCTACACCACAAACACTTCAACGAATACATATATATATATATATATATATATATATCTTATATATATATATATATATCATATAATATATATATATATATAATATATA
>NW_028234443.1:14897197-14902197 GCF_977035675.1 Penaeus japonicus
GCACCATAACTGTCCATGGAGAAGGTTTTTCTTGCCAGCGAGATTCAAGTTGTTTTAAAAACAAGCGCCTTCATGTTTCGCTTTCCACATTTCCGCTTTCTTTGTTTTGCGAGGCAATCTCAGTTGATGTTGATAATAGGTTGTTGATTTTCTATTTCAAGGTCAAGTTCCCGAGAAAATTTGTCAGATTCCTTAGTAACGGAGTGAATGTTTTCTAATGTTTTTGAGCATTATTTTTCAATGCCTGTTTACTAACTGAGAGCATCCAGTCTTTTGGCTCTTCAGTATTAGTCTCAAGTACATGTAGTAGGCCTCCTATCGTTGAACTCGTTTTGTAGGAAAGATCCAGCTGTATCATACCTCTTCCCCTCCTTTGCTACGTGGAAGGTACATACAGATTCGTGTCAACATCAGATTTTCGGATGGAAAGCATTCTGTTACAAGGTAAACTAGTTTTCTAATTTTACTATCTAGGTTTTATATTGTCTTTTTGAGTTCACTTATATTTATCAAGTTTCCAATTTATTATATTAAAATACTGTAAGGTTACTACTACTGTAATGCTAGATAGGTGTTATAGCGGTGTGATGTTCTGTTTTTTGAATTCAACGACAGTTTTTTTAGCACGGATAGATCTATTCACTGCGATTCTGCGTAAACATTCTTTTCCTATCTCTTTCCCTTTTTCTCCTTCATTTTAAAGCGAGTGTTGTATCATCGCCCTCATTCTGAGACTTGTTTTTTCCTAACCCTCTCGTATTTATATCGTACCTTCTTGTCATCTCCTCTTTTAATGACAGAGTCGTCGCGCATCTAGCATCCAAGTATTCTTCGTTTGCTCTAACTTCCCTTTTTTGAATGTGGGCCTTTGACACATTTGCTTACAACCCCCATAACTCCATTCCTAATGTCATCACGTAAAATGCTTTTTTACTGTTTTTTCAGTAACCCCATCAAGTTCGTGGTTCATTAGAAGCATATAGTTTGACATATCGTTCCATGGTACAAATGAGATGACTTATTTCTGCGATTCGAAGATTTTGTATCCTATCCAGTTTGGTTAAGGAGTCTGGGAGAGGAGGCAATAAGTGCCTTAATTGCAAAATAACCAGAGGTGACAAAGAGTCGCCGTCTGGAAGAGCGTCTACCTACATCTTTTATTCTTCACTTTCATGCCAGGAAGCAGGACAAGATACCAGTTTAGAGTGGCGATACAGAAGAGATTAGTCTCCCACATTCAGTGATGGTTCCCCATAGAATATGATCTGAGGTAAAATTTATTTCAACAGTGGTAGTGTGATAATTATGAAAAAGTTCTAAGACTGGCAACGTAATATCCAAGAGTGGGGATTACACTATCGAAGGCCTTTTATAGTCAATTCCAGGCTGTGTCACAGTTACGGATGTTTAGATTTTGCATTTCTCGAAGCAACATTTTGTTTATCTAGTAATTGATCTTTTGCAACACCATATCCATACGTCAGCCCTTTTTGCATTCCTTTTTTTAGAGTTCGACATTTGGGGGGGGGAAAATGTCGTGTTCCTCTAGGTGTGCATAGGTTCTTTCTGAACTTAGGACAGAGGTTAAGAGTTTGTACGATGTGGATAATACACGTGATTGGCCTGTAGTTTTTTGGTTCCCCAGTCTCAACTGTCTTAGCAAGTAAGTTGTATGTGGTACCTTGGCAGAACCAAGTTGTAGCTGTGTAGGTGGCGTTCATTAAAATCAATTTGTTTAAGACTTATGCTGAGTTTAGAGTGAACGAATAGATTGTAGTGTGTCCAGCATATCCAGAAAATTAGGTACCTGGTCTAGGTCACTGGAGAATTTTCCATTATATGGGTCTTTGACCTTTAGTGCTTTTTCGTTATCTCTTCAGTAGTAATATCACTCCATTGTTTGTTCATGGGGAATATCTAAGCTGCTTTTTTATTTCCTTTTCTAGTTCTTCAATCCATTTTAGACGTTTTCATTATGTCTTACTGTATTATTACACCCAAATGTTTGTTCCAAAAGAAAGTCTTTGACCTTTTGATCTTTCAGTTGGTATTTCTTTTACTCTTTTCGAAATGGTCGTTTTTAAAAAAAACCAATTTCTCGGTAAAACTTTTTGGCATTAGTTCTCCGTCTCAAAAATTTTTGTTTTGGCGGTAAAAAATCGTTGCGTTTTTTGTAAATCGTCGTTAGGTCTTTGGGCTTTTCCACTTGCAGTTTTTGCTTAAGTTCTTCTTTATTGGACAGGTATTTGTTCCTTATTTTCATTTGGTTATTTTCTTATTACTTGTTTGGATTTTTCTTAGATTTTTGATTTTCCATTTACTTTTTTGGAGTTCTTCTAGTATTGAGTAAGATCTCTCTTCTAAAGTTCTCAATTTCTTTAGTCAATTTGTTTCTTCTTCTAGCCATATTAGGCTTAGAAAGGGCCCTCGTCGTTTCCCTTTTATTTTCGTTTTCGTTTATTTTTTTATTCCAATGATTTATTATTCTTGGCTATAATACTTTCGATGTTGCTGTAAATTAAGTTGGTTGAGTTTTCTGTTAAATCTGGGTCTCTTTCAGTACGCAGAGTTGCCTTAAAGCTACATTGCCAAGGTTGAATTAATTTTTTAAATTTTATGAATTTGTCTGATTTTCATGAAGGGGTTCTCTCTCTAGCTATATCAGTGTGCATTACAATAGGACAATTCTTCAAGTATGTCTGTCTTCATAGAGCTTTCTATCTCTTCCTGATCGAAATCAATCTTTGCAGGCTCTACACCATTCATTATTCCTAATTTCTGCCTATCGTTTTCACCACCAGTCGTCAATTCCACCCTCTTGTAAACGTTGTTTTTTCCATTTCTCATACACGGGCCGCTTCACTTCCTCAGCATATTTCAATAGCATTGTCATCAGCTGGTTTTACTCTGCTTCAGGTTCTTCTAGTAGTCCCGGCTTACTTAACCCACACATTTTTAATTAGTTCAATTTCCATATCTGAGTTATTTTTCTTAGATACGCATAAATATATTCTCTCACTCACAGATTTGCCTAGTTTGGTTGCATCCATAAAATCTAGTTTTAGTTTATCACTTAATCACTATTATCACGTTCTACACCATTATTAGAAAAGTGTCTTCAGTATTTATTGGTTTGCGAGTTTTTTCCTTAGTCGCATAATAAAAGCAATACGTAGTATTGTGGCTTCCTTGTGTTCTTCTTCGTGATTCCACTTCTCTTTCTTTTTTCCTTTTGTATTTTGTTTTGGTGGTGAAACCCGAGGGGCCAGTGGTTGGGACAACTCTCCGTATCTGGTGATCGTCCACTTGGGCATTCGTATTAAAGAGGAAGAATTAGACTCAGTAGCAGATTTTTTCGACCTCAGGCTGGTCTTGCCCTGAGGGACCGCGTCCCTTCGTTGACCCGCGCGACGGACGATGCGTATGATTTTCTTCCTAGTTTCTTCTCTCTCATGCATTAGGCATTCTCAAATTAGCATTTTTAATATACCTTACTGCCAAGGACATTATCATATGTCCATTAGAAAGATTGCTAATCAAGCTGAAGACCCCATCTTTACCCGGGACCATGAGACTTATAGAATGATCCCTGTGCCGGACGTCAACCCGTGTATTTCACGTTTCCGGGGGACTGAGATTTTTATATTCTGAGGTTACCTCTAACCTCATATCTAGGTTTGCCTCTTATAAAGAGCTTAGAAGTAGGCCTAGTTCCCCTCCTCAATTGTAGAGAGAAAAGAGAAATTACAGACAAATCCTAACCATTACAGTGCACCGAACCCCAAACACCAGAACCGCCGCACTTAAATCTTTTTTTATTGTAATGATTTTTATCAACATCACTCGACACGTCCGGTGGGAGACAAAACAAGTCCACAAATCTCATGAGGAGTAGGCGAGTCCCGACACCCGGGGTAAGACACACTGATGTATACTACCCAAGCGTTATCTACCAGAACAAACCCACCCCCATATGACTGCGCATTTCTAACCCAGACAAACCAAAGGGAAAAGGGCCAAAGCACGAAACACCATAGGGCCAAGACATGCAAGCAAATTTTCTCTCTATGGTTGGATATCCCGCGCCAGTTACCAGTTGGTATTTCACGTCCCCGCGGTTTTATTATTATTATTATTATTATTATTATTATTATCATTATTATTATTATGTTCAAATTCAGCACATACATCTAATTTGTGTATTAGGTTTTCAAAATACTATCTTAACAATCTATTATGAATATGTTGACGGTACTCGCCAGGAAAACATTCATTTTGCAGCAAAGTACAACCGGAAATTCAACAGGTCGGTTATGAATGTCGCTGCTAATATCAAATTCATTCTGCTACACTTATTTTTCCTTAGATAGAATGTTGATGTAAATATTTATACAGATGGGCATTCGGAATAGAGATCGGTCTGACTTTCACATCCACACACACAAACACACAAAAACATACGCACACAGGATATAGATTAAGTATCAAGAGAATACTTTCACACATACACCCAGACATAAAATACAAACACAACCACCCACCTACAAACATGAAACAAAAAAACAGTCAGCGATAGCCCCAACGCCCCAACTGCACACACATACACACACACAAAAAAAAAAAAAAAAAAAAAAAAAAAAAAAAAAAAAAAAAAAAAAAAAAAATCACGTGAAACAGGGAAGCTGACTATCTGAGGAGGATTCTACCAGCCTTCGTTGTGGATATTTCATGACGGCGGTGCAGGCTACTGGCTTACCGAGAGATAAGTCCTCAGCGGAGAGGATGTAGAAGATGTTGCTAGGAATCAAGTTCATTGGAGAAAGGCAAGTTGAAGACACGTTGCAGGGAAAGGAAAGGGATAGTATGTTTTCTTGATTTTCTGGTTGTCGTCTTCTTTCCTTTCTCCTTTTTCTTTTTCTTTATTCATTTACTTTTCTTTTTTTCTTCATGTTCTTCGTCTTCTTCTCCTTCCCTATCTCCTTCTCCTACACCTACTCTTC
>NW_028234443.1:14927197-14934697 GCF_977035675.1 Penaeus japonicus
TTGATTATTGTATGCCACAAAGTACCATTTCCCATAACCAATTCTTTCTCTGTTTTGAAAAACTGTCACACCATCAAAAACTGTGAGATTTATAAAGATGGAAACATATCACCAACAGCATTTCTACTGTGGCACATGATACAAGAAATTCAAATGTCATACCAAGGACAATTGTAATCCACACCCCTTCCTTGCACCCTTAAATGTCTTAAAAGATGATAATAACATCGTCATCACTAAACCAGATAAGGGTCGTGGAGTTGTTATCCTAAGCAAAGTTGAATACCTTAATAAGCTTAAAACTATAGTTAATGACACTTCCAAATTCAAACCAGTCATGTATGACACCGCTACTTATCTACTGAAACTGGAAGACAAACTAAACAGACTCTTGCGCTCGATAAGAACATCTATCGGTGAAACCACTTACAACCTCCTAACTACATGTGGCTCCAAACCTGGTTTCTTATATGGCCTTCTCAAAATTCATAAAATCCTTCAACCACTACGCGCCATCATTTCTGCTACTGGAACCTTCAATTATAATGTTGCTAAATTCTTAGTTAAGATCATCACCCCATTGACTACTAATGAATATACCATAGAAAACTCCTTTTCATTTATTAAAGAAATAAGTGACCTTAAACCACTACGACCTGTCACAATGTCCAGCTTTGACATTATTCGTTATTTACTAATGTTCCTCTCAATGAAACCACTGATATAATCATAAACAAAACGACCTCATCACTCTTAAACTCGTATGGTCTAAACAAGACAACTTATGAGAAACTATTGGATATAGCTGCTCACAATTCAGTGTTTACTTTTAATGACTACTATCTACACACAGATAGACGGTCTAGCAATGGGATCGCCACTTGGCCCTTGTTATGCAAACACTTTCCTTTGCCATCATGAAAAAGCTTGGTTGAATAATTGTCCTGAGAATTTCAAACCTATTTTATATCGTCGTTACATGGATGATACTTTCTTACTCTTTAATGACCCCTCTCACATTAACCCTTTCCTTACATACTTGAATTCACATCCCAAATATTAAATTCACTTGTGAAATTGAACAAAATAATGAACTATTATTTCTTGATATATGCATAAGTTGGACCAGTTTTCATAAAGAAGTTTCATTCTTAAAGGATTATTTCACTACAAATGGGTACCCATCTTACCTATTTTATAAAGCACTACGAAATTTCCTGTGTCAGAAATTCCACCCGAAACCTGTACCAACCACAGTCAACGAAGACATTAAATATATAAAACTTCCATATATGGGCGGTCTTAGTTTTGATCTTAGAAAACCATTAAATCCTCAGATCTGTTTTCGTTTTTTTTTTTTTTTTTTTTTTTTTTTTTTTTACAATTCTAATACTATCGGATATTTCATTAAGAAAAGAGAAAATTGCGACTCTAAACAAAGTTCGAATGTGGATTACCTGTTTAAGGTCGATTCACACACATCAGTGACGTATCAGTGCTGTGTCCGCTCAGTGTAAGTGATATCCGTGTTGTTTCTGTGACGTCTATGCACAGACATCCGTGGTGATGCCGTACAGCGTGAAAACAGTGTTTTCCAGGATGGCAAAGTTTTGGACGTGGAGTTGGCAATGATTGCCATAATCCTTGATGAAGAAGAAGAGGCAAAACAAAAAGTGAAGAGAAAGTGGGTACATGAAGCTTGGCCCCCCGCAATAAGGAACCGCCTTGTCGTGGCGCAGGGGCTTGAACTCCTTCCTCAGAAGAGCCTGTTCTAGAAATGGCCAATCTCTCCCTCCCGTTGAGGTGGCCTTCTAGCGGTCGATTCTCCGAGGAAGGACGACTAAACGTTCCTAGGTGCTGATCTAGTAGGTGGGATTACACCCCCCCCTGGTCCTCCCCCCAGGGGGGCACACACCTGCCCATGTGTTTGCCGTGTGTGGCGCCCCTGTGCGCTGGGAGATGGTAGTCCTGGAGGTTGAGCGATGCCGCATATGAGTACGCCCTGCAGCTAGCAACACACCTCTTTGGTTCTCTATTCCAGCAAGACAGGTGGCCTGATCTCGGCTTGATTAGGTCAATCGGCTGGTCTCTCTTTCGAGCTAGGCTAGGGTCAAGCAGCTCCTGTCTTGCAGGCAATCGCATGTATTTGTGAATGCCATCAATGCGAGATGGGGGTTGCGTATATCCTCCCACCACCCCTGTGGCTTCTGAGCATGGTCTCAGTGCACAGCTTCCCCTTGTTGGACTCTGTGGTGGGTGAGGGCATGGGAGGATTAATTGAACGCTTTACTCTATGGCATCTTTCAATAAAAAAAACCCTGACTGACCCCCATGTTGACGAGCCTGGAACGAAGAAGACCAAAGCTGTCACCTTGGAACCTTTTAAGGTCCTTGGTGACAAAAGTCGAAAGTTGAGAAAGGCTCTGGCGTCGGTTCAGAGAAAGCCTACCCAAGAGCCTCGGGCTGGACCCTCCAAACCAGCCCTTGGCACTGACAAGTCTCTGGCGTCGGTTCAGAAGACGAGTCAAACCAAAAATGGAAGCCAGACAGGACCCTCCAACCCTGCTGGCCCCACTGCCAAAATTCCGGCGTCGGTTCGGAAGGCAGGCACTAACCGTCCTCGGCCGGCGAGTCTGTAGCCCCGAGTCGTTTCCCCCAATTTAGGGTTCCCTCTAAGCCTGAGGGATTCGACAACGCTTATCAGATAGTACGAGCTCTGGAAACCAAGAGGCAGTGCCATCTGACGATTAGAATTGCCAGAGACAAAGGCATGATAATCATCCCTAAGGACCAGTCCACCCTCACCTTCCTCCAGGAGACTGACAAGCTCCTGGACGGGCGGAAGGCGAGTTTGGCGGCCCTGACTTCTGATGAGAGGAAGTCCAAGATGGTGCTTCTTGGCTTCCCTCAGATGTATGACCTTGAGGTCATCACTGCCCATCCCAAGGTGGTGAAAGCTTCCCGACTTTCCAAAGGGAAGCACCCAACCAGGTAAGTCCTGGTCACCTTGAAGGGAGCCCCAGTTGCGTCCTTGGACCTTGGTAATTGGGGCTCCTACAACCTCAGGACGTATGTCCCGGACCCACTCCGTTGCTTGACGTGTCAGAAGTACATACACCACCAGGCCACTTGCTCTGCAAAGCCGAAGTGTGGTGTCTGTAGTCAGGCACACAGCACGGAGGTGTGCCTCAAAGCACACAAAGACGGCAAGCGGGACACTACTGCCAAGTGTCCCAACTGCCACAAAAAGCACCATGCCTGGAGCCTCGGTTGTTCCGTCAGGAAAGAAGCTCTTCGGCGGCAAGAGGTCGTTGTAAAACGGCCGGACTTTGTTCCTGCCCCTCCAGGCACTTATGTCTGGTAGCAGAACAAAGGGGTAAGGGCTCCCCCCCTCCTAAGAGGAAGGAAGCACCGCCCATAACAAAACCACCACTGGACACCTCCAACACAAAGGAGTTTCCGGCCCTGGTGGGTGTTCCAAGACGGAAACAGACCCGGAAGGGGTCTGGGAACACACCAAAGGCCACCCCAAGAGCAGAGAGTCAAACTCTGTTTACAGAGAATGACTTGACGCTCCTGCTGACGGCAGTTGTCACAGCAGTTGCGACAGCATTGGGAAGGACCAGTGAAGAGACGGAGAAGGCAGTCAAGGTCGCCGTGACGGCAACGACCCAGACTGTCGCTGCCCTGAAGGAAAGAGATGTAAGGCCCAAGGCCTCTACACCCAATCCAACTCAAGGCGAGACTTGTCTCCCCACCCAACCCGCGGCCAAGACCACACTGGCAGAGCCTGAACCCAAACCCCAAAGGGCGAGGAAGCCACGACCATCCAGGGTGAAGGTCAAGGCGACCAGGGGTTCCCCACCTCCCAGGAAACCCAGCCCTTCTAATGGCTCGACCTGTCCTGACGACAGTGACGAGTCCAGTGAGGAAATCACGATCAGTGACGAACTCACCAAGGAGTTGTCAGACGTTACCCACACTGGGGCGTCGGACACTGAGACCGATTATGTCGACGTCATTGACGATGCAGACTTAATGGACTCAGATTAGCACAATGGCTCTTAATCTAAGCATACTGCAGTGGAATATCAACAGCTTTTCCCGGAGGAATGCCCTTCTTCACGCGATCGTGCGATCTCGGAACATTGACATTGTCATGCTCCAGGAGACTCTAACAGGAGACACTGTTCACTTCTCAGGATATCATCCCTTTGTGTTGCCCTCTAATGAAGGCACCAGAGGTTTGATTACCCTCGTGAAGTCAACTATTACCTGCTCCTTGATTGCCAATCCTGTGCAGTGTGGAGAAGGTGTTAAACTCCTTGCCGTTGAGATCCATATGGCTGGGGGTCCCCTCAAGCTGTACAATGTGTACAGCAGGCCAACCTGTAGGAGCTTAGATATTACTGAAGTCTGTGCTACTGCGGCACACAAGCCAATTCTCATAGGGGGAGACTTCAAGGCCCACCACCCCATCCTGGCTCCCACTCGGAGCCGGGATGCGGCAGGCTATCACATAGCTGCGGTGCTTGAGTCATGCCCCAAGATTGCTCTTCTCAACAACCGGCCCCTGTGCCCCCAGCACAATCCTCGATGGAAGGTGGATAGGGCCAACTGGAAAGCTTTCCAGGAGGCCCTGGCCAGGTGCCTCAGAACAAGTGAATTCTCACGATGATAATGTGGATATACTTGAGGCAAGACTAGTTAATGCCATAGACGAAGCAGCCTCAGAGACCATTCCCAAAACTCGTCCGTGGTCCAGGTGTTTCAAAGACGCCTGGTACTACAATGATGAGATTAAGGAGGTCAAGCACAGAATCAATATGTGCAGACGACACTTCGTCAGACAGAGAACCCCTGAGAACTACGCTCTTTTGAGAGAGGCTCTCATGGATGCTTAGAAAACTGCTAAGAGGGTAAAGCAGGAAAAGTGGCTGGAGTGGTGTGAGTCCTTTGGCCACCAAACCTCCCTTACAGAGCTGTGGAACCGTATCAGACGGGCCACAAATTGCTCAGCCCCCAGAAAGACCCACCATGACCCGCGGTCGGAGGCAGAGAGACTACCACTCGAGTTCTCTGCTAGAATAAGTAGCGTCCGTCTACCAGCAGAGTTGAGGGCATGCCAAGAGGAACTGCTTCCAGGCAGGCATGCCCTCATCAGAGAAAAGGCGGTCGAGCCTGATGATGCCGATGCCATGTTCTCTCTAAGGGAACTACGGCGAACATATAATATATATACCAGTTCGCGGTCAGCCCCGGGTTGTGATGGGATCTCCTACCCCATCATTTCCCACCTAGGACTTGAAGGTGAGCTTGTATTCTTGCATCTCATCTACAAGTCCTAGGAGACTTCCAGACTACCACAGTGCTGGAAGAAGGCTGACATAGTTCCCATCATTAAACCAAAGGAGCCGGGTCGGTACCGCCCCATCTCTCTACTCAGCTGTCTGGGAAAGACGGCAGAGAGAATGGTACTGAACCGGCTCCAATGGAAGCTGGGACCTCCACATGAACACCTACATGGGTTCACAAGGGGTAAGAGCACTGCTCACAGTATAGCCACCTTACTAAGCACTGTCAGCAACACCAGATCTGTCATTGTTTTCCTGGACCTGGAGAAGGCCTTTGAACTGGCGAGCCCACTCGCCATTCAAGAGGTTCTGATCCGCAAAGGAATCAAGGGCAGACTGCTTGCCTGGATTGGTGACTATTTTCAGGACAGAACTGCCAGAGTGAAGTTCCAAGGTCACCTTTCCAGGCATTTACCCCTGGAGAATGGCACTCCACCAGGGGGGGTCCTCAGCCCGGCTCTGTTTAACACCTTCATGTTAAGCATCCTCGACATTCCACTCCCAGCGGGGTGCAAGATCATCTCATATGCAGATGATCTGGCAATTATCTCCGTTGGGAGGCAGAATGAGAACCTAATCAGAAAGACCCAGCGTTGTCTGGATCTAATGTCTGAGGAATGCCGCAGAGTCGGGCTTAAGATCTCAGCAGCCAAATCGAAGGTAATGGCGCTGAAACAGGATGTCCGAAAGCAAAGGCTGCGAGTCCAAGGGCTTAGAGCTAGAGTGGGTTCACGTCTTCCAATACCTGGGTGTATGGGTTGACAGTAACCTTACCTTCTGCTCAGAAATTCAATACCTCCTAGAACGGACCAAGGCAAGACTCTCTGTCATGAGAGCTCTGTCAGGGCGGCGCTTAGGGGCTGGGCACCGTGTACTAAGATCCTTCTATGTACACACTGTCCGTCCCATCGTGGACTACGCCTCCGTCACCCTGATTACGGTCAAGCCTGGACTAAGGAAAAGACTTGACATCATGCAAAACGATGCCACCAGGGTCATTCTGGGTGCTCCTATATGGGCTAAAGTTACCAACCTCCTCTTGGAGGCCAACCTCTTCCCTCAGGAGATCCGGATTGATCAGATGGCGGCTCAGTTTCTTACCAAAGACCTACAGTCCCCACCGGACTCGCAGCTAAGACAAAAAGTGCAGCGTTGGCTTGCACAGAACCATGAACTCTTTGCCAACAACTCCTGGCTGTCTCATACAGCCAGGGTGTTGATACGCTTTGAGCTCAAAGAGACACTGTTGGTTAAGGGCATGGACCTCCCTCACCCTGACTATGCCACAGCCCCGCCATGGGCAAGATCCTTGATAGAGTATTCTGTCATGACCCTGTCAAGGAGAAAGACTCAGTACTCTCCATCTCTTTTGAAGGCTGAGGCGGAGAGGAATATTGCAGAAATCACTCCACCGGGTAGTAAAACCTACTTCACAGATGGTTCTGTAGACCCCATTTCCCACACTGCAAGGGACATAGCACAAGCTATGCGGGTGTCTGACAATGCCTCCTAGCTCCAGGCAGAGGCTGTTGCTATTAAGGGAGCCCTAGCCCATGCAGCCCAGACGGATGGGCATGTTGTCATACATACAGACTCTAGGGCCGCCATAGACAGCCTGCAGCAAAGCGCGCCCCTTAATAACGTTTATCTTCTGACCACGATTCTTACCATTGAGAATCCTGGATCAGGGTAGACGCATTATCATCAAATGGATTCCAAGCCATGTTGGTATTAAAGGGGACGATGTAGCTGACAGGCTAGCAGAGGAAGGCAGGTAAAAACCCTTGAGTAATCTTGTGGTGCATCCTAGCCGAGAACTGCTAAGGTGTAAAACGATGGCTGCAGGGCAGGTCGGTGCCCTGCAGCGCCACAGAGAGGAAGGGAGAACCTCCCCCTCGGCCAGCTGGTACTCAGACGCCACAGGCTATGAGTCGCTGATACTCTCCCCTAAATTACCAAGGCGAGCCGAAGTCAGTCTTCACAGACTGAGATTAGGCTACCCTTGTGCGTGGCAAATCATACCCACCATTGGGCATGATGAGCGATGCTGCAAACATTGTGGCGCGCCGGACGCCAAGATAGAGCACTATCTGATGGAATGCGAGCACACTCGCTTCCTCAGGCAGGGCCCAGAGACGACAGCCGC
>NW_028234443.1:15038810-15051310 GCF_977035675.1 Penaeus japonicus
CCCTTCATCACCCAGTTTAGCCCCGTGATTACGCGGGCCCCCCCCTTTACTCAGGCACCCCCCCTTTTGCGGGATTGAATCTATTTCATTAACACCTTTTTCCCTTGAATTAACGGGTTTTATGGGAATTTGCTTTTAAAGTGTGTCTTGTTTTTCTCCCACTAAAAAGCACGTTAGTATGTACTTGTGTGTGTGTATATATATATATATTTATATTTTAAATTTAAAAATATAATATATATATTAAACTTATAATCCATTATTAAAATTTTAAAATATATTATATAATATTTAAATTTTTAAAATTATATATATAATATTAATATTTTTAAATTATATTTTTTATATATATTATATATATATATATATATATATATATTTATTATATAAATATAATTAAAATATTTATATATATATATATATATATTTATATATTTTATTTATAAAAAAAATATTATTATAACTATATATATAATATATTCTTATATTTTAATTTATATATTTAAATTATATATATAAAATATATATATATATAAAATTTTTATATAATATAGTATATATTATATATATTAAAATTTTATAAATCTATAATATATATTTATATATTATATTATAAAAAAAAAATTATTATTTTTAAATATATATTATATATATATTATATATATTATTATAATATAAAATTAAAATATTATTTAATATATATTAATATATATAATAAATATATATATATATTATAATATATACATACATATTAATATATATATATATATATATATATTTTATATATAATATATTTATATATTTACATTATAATAAAAAAAATATAATTAATATTATATATAATATAAATTAATATTTTATATATAATATATAAAATTTTATTAATATATATTATATATATTGATTTGAAAAACACTTTCCTGTTGTAATGGCAAATAAACCCATATACCAAAATCGATTTATTATATATATATATTATATAAATTATTATATATTTATATATATATTATATATGTGTATATATATATTAAATAATTATATATATAATAAAATAAAATTTTATATTTGTTTTTTATATAAAATATTATATTATATATATATATTATATATATATATATATATTATTATAAAATATTTTATATATAGACTTAAAAACATCTTCCGTTTTGAAAAATGGCAAATAAACCCATATAAACAAAATCGTTAATATTATATAATAAATTATATATAAATATATATATTAATATTTTTTATATAATATTGTATATATATATTTATATTTTAATATATACATTATTATATATATATTATATATATATATATTATATATATATTTTAATAAAATATAATTTTTATATATAATTTTTATTATATATATTATATAAATTATTTTTTATATATAACATATATATATATATATTTTTTAATTATATATATATTTATTAAATATAAATTATAATACATTATAATATTTTAATATTTAATAATATATATATAAAAAATTTTATATTTTATATATTAATATATATATATAATTATATATATATAAATATATATATTATATATTTATATATATATATTATATACTATAATATATATATAATAAATTATAATATTATATAAAATTATATATTTATGTTTTTGAACAAGGGACGTTGAACTTTATCAAATCTTTGACGTAGTTATGAAACAAATTTTACACCCTTTGGTCCGATTCTCTTTCCCAAGCATTTAAATGTAAAGATCGCGTTTCTATTTCCTTTATCTTTACGGTAAAATTTTCTTTGGAATATTTCCCCTTTTTTTAGTTTTTCATTTGTTGTAGAATATCTTTTAAAATCCTTTTGTATGTGGTTATGGGGCTTATGTTCTGTGTAGTTCCCATTTGTTTTTTTTCCCCTTTTTTCGGAAACCTATAAAGATGATTTCTCATAGCATCATGAAAAGGCCCTTCTGGGTTTTGTTTGGATTGCTGTTAGCCATTCGATTCCCAGATCTTTAGGACTTCATTAAATTTTTAGGGATTTTTATTGGTCCTGTGCTGTCTGTGGGGGTTTTTTTTTTTAAGATTTTCCTCACTTTTTCTTTGTAATGGGTTATTATCTTTTTCTCTTTTAAATTGGGGATGGTGCCCTTTTTATTATCTTTTGTGTGTTCTTTTCATCTCTCTAGAATTTTTTTTTTTCAAAATGAGGTTCTGTCCTTGCTCATTAGATGTTTGCAGGGAGGTGTTCCTATTGATGTTTTTTTTTTATTTTTGCATGCACTGTGTGATTTCCTTTTCCAGGTTTCTATTTTTGCAGTGTTCTTTTTAATTTATTTTCTTTTTTTTTTGGCAAGTTTCCCTTTGTCTATTTTGAAACACGATATTCACCTCATTTTTTTTCCCTTTATCGCGTTATTCATAAGTTGGATGTTTCTTTTGTCATGCAAGGCTGTGTTTTGCTATCTTTGGGGGGGAATAATTTCTTTGGGGTTCCTTTAAACGTTTTCTGAAAAGGGCTGGAGGTTTGTTTCTGCATTTTTGGGAATATCTGGTGTTGTAGGTCTTCTTTATTTCTTCTTTTTAAGTGATCTTTCAGTTTGCTCTTGAAGTGTTGTAAAGCTAGTTTCGGTTCCCTTTTTTTTTTTTTTTTTTTTTTTTTTTTTTTTTTGTTTTTTTTTTTGTATTAAAGTCGCTGATAGAAAAACGATCAGGTTATTTTACATTTACCGGGAATGTTTGATTCGTTAGCAATTTTGTTACACCCCCCAAAGGGTTTTTACATTTTAAACTTTTTTGTCCTATGCTTCGTTTCCTGCTAGTTCCATTCTTACTTCAATTAAATTTTTCATTATCTTTACTACTATTTTCATTTAAGTATTTACTGAAAACAAAAAAGAATGTAAGCACCCCAACTCAATATGAAATCGTTAAATTTACGTAAATGCTGGTGTGTTTAGTACAATTAATCCACAGAAGGCGAGTACTTGTGTTTGGGCTGTTGAGGACCTCGGAAACAATGGTTTATTTTAGGAAAAAGAGGATTATTAATTTAGGCCGAGGAATATTTCCCCTGTTGATGAGGAAAAAAGGAAGAGAAAAAAGTGAAAAGAGAGAAGGGGGAAAAAAGTAAGAAAAAAGAGAGAAGGGGGAGAGAGAGAGAGGGGAAGAGATGGAAGGGGAAAAGGAGAGGGGAAAGAGAGGGCGGAGAGGAGAGAAAAGGAGGAAGAGAGGGGAGAGAGAGAGGGGGAGCAAGAGGAAAAAAGGGAGAGAGGGGGGGATGGTTGTAGTTGGGCAGAAGAGGAGGGGAGAGAGGAAAGAGAGAGAACCCCGGGGAAAAAGGGGAAAAAGAGGGGATAGATAAGGGGAAAAGGGGGGGGAAAAGATAGAGAGAGAGAGGGGGATTAAGGAGAGGGAGAGAGGGGAGGAGAGAGAGAGAAAAGGGAGGAAAAGAGAGGAGCGAGGGGGAGAGGGGAGTAGGGTAGTTGATAAAAGGGGTAAGGAGGGGAAGAGAGAGAGGGAGAGTGATAGAGAGGAGGTAAGAGGAGGAGGACAGGGAGGAGGGGAACAACGCAAAGGGGGGTTAGTGTAGTGAGAGTTGCTTCCCTTTTTTCCTTTGGGGACTCGCCTTTTGTGTGGGCTCTTTCAGATTCCCAGTTTTCATGGCGCAGGCGTCTGGATCCCGTCAAGGCGAAGGCGAAGATGCGGGGGAACTTCCTGCCCGAAAGGGGTGACAGAGGTCAGACGCCTGGGCGGTGTGTTTTTTTGGTGGGGGAGGATGACTTTTTCCCTACCCCTATTTGGGTTTGGGGTTGGTTTAAGATCACCAAATGTCCCGGAAAGGACTTTTATTTTGGATACTGGCGAGGGAAAAAATTCCGTTTGGGTTGTTGGGCAAATTTGGGGGGCTAGTCCCGTAATTTTTATTGTTTTACATTTAAAAACATGGGATATGTTAAATTCTTTTATTTTAAAGGAAAGATTATGTAATTTTTGTTAACCTCCCCTTTTTAAATCTATCAAAAAGGAAAATGTAAAGAGGGCAAAAAAGCCTTAACGTTTTAAAGCAGCGAAAATTTCTAGTTAAAAAAAGAGTCTTGCTGCGCGGGCTCGAAGAAAAGGTGGCGCACGACCCTTTTTGGGATTAAAAAAGGGGGTCAAGACCTAGGGTAGTGCACAGGGCCTGGCCCCGTGTGTTACGGTCGGTCTTTCCTTCAGGAAGCCGCACATTTTTTTTAACGGAAATTTTTAATTCTGGGCTTTCTTTGTTGCATTGTGGGGAGACCCGGCATTTGTACAGAGTATTTTTATACTATGTTTTACTTAGAGATGCTTTTATGGAGGCTCTATTTTTTTTTATATGGCTATGATTTATTTAAATAACTTTGATAAACTCGGCATATGCTTTTATTTTCTCACGCTGTTTGTTTAGAGTTGAACTAGTTTTGACTGAGACAACAATGATTATCCACTGTGATTATTTTTCTATGTCACTTTATTTTGCCTGGTTGTAGACGCCAAAAATAAAAAAGGGGGGCATCCTTGTTTACGTGACATTAGAGTTTCAGTAAGTGATTTTGATTGTTGAGCTTGTATTGAGTTTTAAATTCATGATTGATGTCCCTTACCTCGGGAATTCATTTGGTGAATTAATGATGCTAATTGTTATTTTGTTGGTTTACCGAACGTTTATGGTCGAATTGGGAATCTCTGCTTCTATGAATTCTACTCGCTTTTATTGTTTGAGGTATGGTCTGTGTTGATTTCTGATTTAGTGAATTCAGTCGATGCAACACACCTCCAGATTTCTCTTGGGTCAGGATATGATGTTTTCAGCTTTGGCCATGATGCTATTGAACGTTGTTACGATCCACTTTTTTAATTTATTTTAATTCTTATCCTCGCCCCTGACAAAATCGAACCTTAATACACTCTCGTGCCGATACTCGAACAGAAAAGCGCGAGATTCGGTCTCACGCCGGCTCCTACGGCCGCCCGCCCGTGGGATCCCATCCCTACAGGGCATTTTTGAGCGGTCCAGCGTCGGAATTTGAAAGTCTGTTTTTTGCAGAAGCCTTATGGGCCTACGCAATCTTGTGTTGTTATGTGGTACCGCATTCCTATTTTACCAAAGATTTTTAAGAGATTTTGCCAAAATAACTTGAGTTTAAAGGTTATAAGATGGTGTAAAGTCAGCAATTAATTCGAAAGGGTTTTTTCGAAGATTAATAATTAACCATTGAAAAACTCAAGTGTTTCATTTAGTGATTTGATGTGATTTGGCTTTTGAATTTTGCATGTTTTTTATATCTTAACTTTCCAGGAAATCTGTTGTATGCTTGTATATTTTTACGTGTTTTCTTGAATTGGGTTGGTATTTTCGAAACTGACGTTTATAGTTGTTTGTTTTATTTTATGGGTTCAGTTTGGAATTATCATGGTGAATTACTTCGGGAATAGGAAGTTCTGTCGGAAACCATCCGCACTTTGATCTTGATGAGGAGATTATCTGGGTTGTTGAGGTCCTGAGTTAAGGGGGTGCTGAAAGCTGTTGTGTCCAGTCAGATGGAACGTGTCTTGGGGGTCCACCCAAGACTAGATGTCAGAAGGATGTGAAGAAATGCTCAGGCAATGTTGGAGAAGTTACATGTATTGTAACTGTCGGTGCTACTGCTAGGTCTTCTGTGCTGAAGGTGCCTCGCCACTTCTCTGTAATGTGTCGCATACAGCAGGAGCTTTTCCTAGGAGAATGCTACAAAGATCCCTTAGACTGGGACTTTTCTCGCCTAAATCAGTAACTCCTCACTTGCCTCGTCGACTAATTTGGCTGAGCAGAATGAGACCTTTCTGTCTAGACACAAGTAATGGCCTAGACAGCTTTCACTCTCCTATAGTTCAACCCGTTGCTAACCCATCCCCAAACCAGACCTATGTTGTAGTCTTCTGATCGTGATAGTATCACTAAGTTTTGAGCTGAAGCGCCTGCTTCTCAGCACCACTGTTTGAAGAACACAGGATCACGGAAGTGGAGGGATGGATCAGGCAGTTAGAAAATACAATTGCAAGGCCAACTGTTGAGCTTTGATTGTGCTGCAAAGGCAAATCGGAAGAGGCGCAGCTGATATACGATCATCAATTATACCTACGCTTTGATGACATCCCACACACTGGTCTGATTTTCGCCAAAAGATACGGGGAAAAATTTTTGGGGATAGGTCGGAGGAAACGAGAACACGGTTCTGCCTCGGATACTTTACACTTTTATATGAGTACGGATGATGGCTGGATCAAGCACCTCTAGATTTTTAGTTAACTGGGGGGGATGGTCTATCCAGGGTTACCGAGGACCATCGGAGGAAGCAGTTGGAACCCAGAGGCATTATACGGAGGGTGTTTCTCCAGGGATTGCCGGGTTGAGTTAAGGGAGGAACTTTCTTGCTAAAGGAAGGGGATTCTGTACAGTCCTTAGTTGAAGCTGCACTAAAAGACTGTGGAATGACTCGGGTGGGCATAAGACATGATGGTGAGCCACACTAAGCTCCATGCAGCACCTTGCAGGGGAGAAATAGCGGAAGATCTCTCGGTTCCTCCACGTCAATTACGTCGGAGAGATCAGCATTCTACTCTAGTTTCGTGGGGTGTCGCTCGGGGGGAGGCCTTTCGTTTGTAGGAGGGTGGCAGCCTTTCCAGACGCCTCAGAGTGGAGAGGCTCCAGCCACCTCTGGTTATGTAGGACGGCCAAAACAGGGATATTTCGAGAGCCACCCAATTATACCTCCAGGCGAACGCCAGGGAATCGAGGGGCTGCGGCTCCAGACAGTGACTTCGAAGTAATGACATCGTTGCACAAGGACCTTGTGGGAGACTCTTGTCAAGATCAGAGTTATGGCATTCCCTGTGACAGCTTTTGTGGGACACCTGGATCTGAAGTCCACTCTCTTGATAAAATTGGAAAATGCTCAAGTCCATTAACTCCAAAGAGATTCACTCACAATTTCGTGGACTTCGGTGTGTGTCAGGTCGACTCTTCGAAGCACCTTGAATGGGATGCTGGAGCTTTATTGGGAAACGGCGATAGAAGACCGGCCGCCAGGTGATACAGGGTTTGCCTGTGTGGTGGAAGGTGTTGTTTTCCGGGGAAATCTTTAATTGGAATGGATTTTTAAGAGATTTTGCTAAGGCTATGTACTAATTATCAGCCTCAGAAGACATCCCTAGAGCGAGACTTGGAGGCAAGTGACTCTAACTGTTGCCTTCACTGAAGGACCTTCATTGAGGTATCACCTGTGTATTAGAGTACATTCGCCTGAACATGGCCACAGAAGCTTGCCTTTAGGAGGAACCACCCAATGCCATCACGTAGTGGTTCGGTATGTACACTGAGTGACTATTCCGCGAAAGTTTTATAACACGTGACAAGTTATCATCGAGGGAGCCACAGCGATACAAATCATTGTGCTGGACGGTTTCTATGTACCCCAAGATCGGGTACAGTTCTGTGTTTGGGTTTTGATGGTGGAACAAACACCGTCTGTTTGCTTGAAGAATGGCAACGCAATGTCTGCAAACGGGTCATTGTGCAACAGTGATGGACGTTACAGAACCAGTCTAAGAGCCCATGCAAAGCTTGGAAAGGCACAAAGACACCAGGCCGAAGAAGCTCACCAAAGAATTTTGAACATTGGACGATGATGTCTCGACCCAGCACGCACTTTCAGTTGTGTTTTGATGAAGAGGATGGAGGTTTGATCTTGCTTTTGGTCAGTTGGACTTTGGATTATGATGATATGATTTCGTCTGTTTCCCTGATACGGAGCCTAGATGATCCTCCAGAGTGTCCGCGCGTTGACAGCAGTCCGATGATCAGGACTCAGCTGAACCTCAGACCTTAAGTATTTACTGATTAATCAGCGATCATGACTATCCTTTGGCTCATTATGAGCTCATTATCCACGGTTAGTCAGTGGAGACAACGTGTCTCTATAGGTAGACTGTGCCAGGTCTCATCTGCCACACCATCCCTACACATGGAACCATGCCTCATGTACCCGTCAAAGGCGTCTAACTGAGTCGGTCAAGCAGAAGATAAGACCCGAGGAGTGTGATTGACATGCTTGACGCAGGTGTCATTGAGCCCAGCCACATCACCTTGGCTCTCTATGTTGTTTTTGTAAAGAAGACGGATGGCACAGTGCGATTCTGTGTTTTACTACCGACAGCTTCAATTCTGTTGCACAATAGCAGATACCTATCCTATACCAAGGATTGATGAAATGGTTGATGAATTGAGGGATACAGCGTTTATTCTCCTGTCGATGTCGGAAAGTGCTTACTGGAGATATCCCAGTCGCATACAGCAGGATGGTAGCTAAGACCAGCCTTCAGCGCATGGTTATCGCCTCATTCATGGCAGGTATGCCTTTTGGACCTCGCCACCAGCCCCAACAATTTTTACACAAGAATCTGAATGAACTGTAACTTAAGTCCAGTTCTGGGCAGGATACTTTAGCATACCTTGACGACCATTGTTGATTTACAGCAAAAATTTTGAAGAACATCTACACTTATTAAAGAATCCATTAGATATCCTCGATTGTGCTGGATTCAAATCAATGTAACAATAATGTGGTTCTGTTGTGCAAAATTTTTGGTTTCTCTGGATCCGCGTCACGCCAGATGGGATTTTACCAGTGACCCTGATAAAGTTTCGATGCCTCTCAGAGATGCCACTCAAGGACAGTGGGGTGGCGGAGATTCTTGGGATTAGGAGCCTCGGATTTTTCGAACATGGCTCCATGTTCTAAATTATGTCCAAAATTGGGGCCTAAAAATTTTTCCACTGACCCATTGATAAAAAGGCAAAAAAATTTAGGTGGACTAAAGAAATGCAAAAGCATTTCAGGCTCTTAAAGATGCTTGATTAATGACAGTGTTGCAGAAAACCCAACTTTTTTGATCTGCATTTGAGTACAAACCGAGATCCCAAGTTGCACATTGGACGGTTGTTTGAAGCATACGACGAAGATCAGAACCCACAATGCTATGCTTTATTTTGAAGCAGTGGAAAACCTACTTAGTGCCTACAAAAAACATAGCCATGCCTAGAAGAAGATCAAAGCCCAAAAAAAAGTGAGAGGCCCAGGAGAGCGGTTTCTGCCACAGATGCTGAAGCACATGCAGTGCGTTGAGCAGTTCCTGTCACGTGCTTTTCGACTGCAGTTTTTGGCCATAAAGTTTACGATGTACAAGACCATCGACCTTTGTGTTTTGTATTTACAAAACCACTAAGTCCCACGAATGTCAAGGTGGGCTTATGACTTTCCGGCCGATACATTCAAGATCCTGTACCAAGCCGTGGGTACTCCCATCACGTACCAGATATGCTTAGCGAACTAACGTTGCCTTCTGTGGTCATGTCTGACCCCCGACCCAAGACGATTGCGGTGCTGAACTAATGAAGGCGGAATCAATGTGGCATGGACATTGTAGCTATTAGACGAAAAGCTGTTCTCAGAGGAACCACCACTCCCTCTGGTATGAATTCGAGGTTCAGAATGGAGCTATCATCATGTAGTGAACACTGTCCTCGATAGAGTGCGAGTCTAGCTTGTTGTGCCAGTCAACTTCGCAGAAGTGCTATAAAGTTGGCACATCATCACCCTAGCCGCTCATCCTGGGGTGTTACAGGAATTTTGTCAAGTTGAGGGACATGTTTTTACTGCTTCCATAATATTTGCTCGGACATGTGAAAGTATACGTGGTGCATTTTGTGAAGCAGCACGAAAGACGCGGTAGGGTAAGAGTATTATTTAGATAGTCCTTCAACTTCTCACCAAAGTATTATAGTACTTTTTAACTCTTCCGTTCTCTAGCGCCAAATCTTAGTTTAGTCTAGAAAAGCTCCGTTAGCAGGATGCACAGATGTATCGATTCCTCTTGAGGAATGTGAGTGCTGTTCGTATTGAACTTGGGATTATTCCCAGGCAGCGATATGATACTGCCTATATCATCGTGGATCATTTGACTTGGATATGTCCAGATTTATCCATCAAGACTAAAGATTGCACCCCTCACGTGGCCTGAGGCTACTGTTTAAGGAATTTGTTTACTGCTGTTGGTTCCACGACTCATACAAACAGAATGGAGGGTTGAGTTCAAACAAACCGTTGGTTCCAAGAATGTTGCCGTTTGTGGAAATTAAAACACTTTTAACGGTACTGCCCTATCATCCCATGCTAACGAGGCAGATGGGTAGATAGAACGTAACAAACCGCGGTGGTGTAAAGATTGCTAATTGCTTTACTTGCCAACACCGAGCACCATCGGCAATGTGGGAAAAGCTGATTCTAAGTGAGGCTAGACTTATAGTTCAACGCTCAGCGGAGTTAGGAGACCAGCCTTTATACTTGGATGACTGGCCACCCTGGCCACTTTCCTTTGGTCTCACTAATGACTTGTCTACAAAATCTGAGGCATCCACTTTATTTCATGATGCTTCAGAATTGCTCGCACGGGTAGCACTTCGAGGCTAGAAAACACGGCAAAGAGCAGGAGAGGTGGTAACACAGACTTCTGATTGACAGGCGCCTTTTACACAAAGCCGCAGTTGAGAAGGGACAGCTTGTACTTTACAGGAACGTGTCCGTAATATGGAGCTGACAATGTTGTGTCAACCCACGATGGGCAGGGCTGACGTATCACACGATGAAAAATCTGGGCCCTGTAACCTTTCTTGTGAAAGATGTCTCCTCCATTTTGCCGAGAGAGCAGTGTATTTTCAATGACTTAAGCTTTTCGAGTATTGGGTGAAGTCACTTACCCTGATCTCTATGTAATATGGTCCCAGATTATGTGGATCCATGTTGGATGATGAGGCTGAGCACAGGAGTGATGCTGCTTGCATCCTGTCTTATCAGTCCTCATTGATTGGTGTAAAATAAGTTTGTGTTTGACTCCTTTTACTACTTTTCTTAAAGTTTTTATGTCTATTTTTTATTACTGCGAGGTTTTTTTTTTGTTTGTAAGCAATCTTAGTTTTGTGGTCGATTAACTAAAACCTTTTTAAGCAAGTCATTGCCAGTCTAAACATCCTATGTGAAACCATGCCATAATATTCCTCTTCAGGTTTACACAGCAATTCTCAATGAACTAGATAAAGAATACATTCTTAATCCGTTGTTCGTCCAACTTTTGTATTTCACATTGTAAAAGAGCCCGTGCAACTCCGGGGGTTTGGAGGGATTTCTTTCTGTTCTTGATTGTGAGCCAATGACCACACCTGACCACTGCCGGTGATGTCCTTATGATTGGAGGAGACTCGTGGTGGATTTTGAAAGCTGATGGCCGAGGATCGCGTGAGGCTATGCTTTGAGACGGGATACATCCACGATGAGCTCACCCAGTCTGGGGCGGTGTCGGTTCGTCTTGGATACTTCAACCCGTCAGAGCGAGGACAATGTGGACCTGCTGGACTCTGGATGGCCGTTGTCACACACACGGGATGATGCAGAGGGAGAGGAGGTCAAACTCACCTTGGACTGTCCGGAAGGAATTCACAGACTACGTTTGAAGGATAGGGTCAGGAAGCGCTTCGTCTCCTGATCGTTTCAATGTTCCCCTGTGACTGCTCGACGTGAACCAGGAACAGCGCCCTAGCAGAGACGTTGGGGAGGACTTGTCAGCGGTGGACGGCAGTTGGACTTCGAGGGGACAGCCAGATGAGACGCCCGTTGGACTTCGCTCTATGGTCGGGGGAGGGCGTTGCGTGAGCTGATGTTTTCAGCTCCCTCGCCGACCTCGCTCAGCCTCTGTGTCGGGCTCTACCAGATTCCCGGAGTTATTCATGGAGCCGGACGTCAGGATCTGTCAGAGACGACGGCGAAGAAGCAGAGGAACTTCATGCAGGAGGCGCTGACAGAGATACAGACGCCTGGTGAAAAAACACGTGGATGCTGCTCTTTACGGGTGAGGAGGAGGATGACTTTTCCATACCCATATAGGTTTTGGAGTTGTCAAGATCACCGTGTCTAAAAACGGACTTTTATTTTGCGGATACTGGCGAGCGGAAAATTCCGTTTGGGTTGTTGTGGCGCCTAAAGCTCTACTCTTGTTGGCTAGTCCACGTAATTTTTATGCTCTTTACATTTAAAATCATGTCATATATGATAAGTTCTTTATTTCAGTAAGAAGTATTATGTAATTTTATGTTAATACTCCCATTTTTAAATCATCAAAAAAGTAAAAATGTAAAGAAAGACAAGAATGCCTTAACGTTTTAAGAGCAGACGAAACTTACTACGTAAAACGAGTCTGACTGCGAAGATCGACGAAACAAGGTCTGGCGCACGACTTGTTGGTAAAAAAGGTCGGTGTCAACGACCCTTAGGGGAGTGTGCAAGTACCCTGGTCAGTGTGTTACGGTCCGTCTTGCCTTCAGTAAGCCGACTTTTTTTTTTTTAATAGGCATTATATTCTTGGCTATCTTTTGTTCGCACTTGTTGGTAAACGAAGCATTTGT
>NW_028234443.1:15056310-15063810 GCF_977035675.1 Penaeus japonicus
CTTGCTCTCACGCGGCTCCTACGGCCGCCCTTGGGATCCCATCCCCTACAGGGCATTTTTGGCGGCAGCGTCGGAATTTGAAAGTCTGTTTTTGCAGAGCTTATGGGCTACGCAATCTTGTGTTGTATGCTGGTACTCGCATTCCTATTTTCCAATGATTTTTAAGAGATTTTGCCAAATAACTTGAAGTTAAAGGTTATAAAGACTGGTGTAAAGTCAGCAATTAATTGAAAGGGTTTTTTCGAAAGAATAATAATTACATTGAAACATCAAGTGTTCATTTAGTGATTTGTGTGATTTTGATTTTGAATTTTGCCAGTTTTTATATCTTAACTTTCAGGAAATCTGTGTATGTTTTATATTTTTACGTGTTTTCTTGAATCTGTGTTGGTATTTTCGAAACTGACGTTTATAGTTGTTTGTTTTATTTTATCGGGTATCTTTTGACATTAATCATGGTGAAACTTCGGAAAAGGAAGTCTCAGTCTGAACCATCGCAATTTGATCTTGATGAGGAGATTACTCTGGTTGATGAGGTCACTGAGTTAAGGGGGATGCTGAAAGAGTTGTCCAGTCAGATGGCACGTCTTGACAAACAGAGGGAGAAGGATCGTGAAGAAATGAAGGCAATGTTGGAGAAGTTAACACTGAATGTAAATGTCGGAGCTACTGCTAGGTCTTCTGAGCCTGAAGGTGCCACGGCACTCTCTCCTGTTAATGTGTCGCCCTCAGCAGGAGCTATTCCTAGGAGAACTGTACAAAGATCCCTTAGAAGGGACTTTTCTCCACCAGCCCTAACTCCAGTAACTCCTCACTTGCCTCGTGCTAATTTGGTGCAGCAGAATGCAGCACCTTCTCCTGTTAGACCACAAGTAATGCCTCGCACAGCTTTCACTCCTCCTATAGTTCAACCACGTGCAACATCCCAACCGACCTATGTTGTAGTCTCTGATCGTGATAGTATCACTAAGTTTAGAGCTGAAGCGCCTGCTTCTCAGCCACTTCGAAGAAACCAGGAAGTGGAGGGATGGATCAGGCAGTTAGAAAATACCATTAAGCCCGCAACTGATGAGGCTTTGATTCGTGCTGCAAAGGCAAATTGTAGAGGGCAGGCTGATATAATCATCAATTCACCAATCTTTGATGACATCCACACATGGTCTGATTTTCGCCAAAAGATACGGCAAAAATTTAGGGGAACATGTTCTGCCTCGGACTTCTTTACACTTTTATATGAAGTACGGATGATGGCTGGTCAAGCACCTCTAGATTTTTATTCTACCTTGGAGGGGATGGTCTATCAGGGTTACCGAGACCATCGGGAAGCAGTTGGCAACCCAGAGGCATTAATACGGAGGGTGTTTCTCCAGGGATTGCCGGGTTGGTTAAGGGAACTTCTTGCCCTAAAGGAAGGTGATTCTGTACAGTCCTTAGTTGAAGCTGCACAAAGACTGTGGAATGCTCGGGTGGGCATAAGGAATGATGATGAGCCACCTAAGCTCCATGCAGCACCTTGCAGGGGAGAAATTGCGGAAGTCTCTCGGATACCTCCACGTCCAATACGTCGGAGAGATCAGCATTCTACTCTAGTTTGCTGGGGGTGTCGTCGGGAAGGCCATTTTCGTAGAGAGTGCCCCTTTCAGAACGCCCAGAGTGGAGAGGCTCCAGCCACCTCTGGTTATCGTAGGAGCCAAAACAGGGCCTATTTCCGAGAGCCACCGCAATATACCTCCAGGCGAACGACAGTTGATCGAGGCTGCGGTCCAGACAGTGACTTCGAGTAATGACATCGTTGCACAAGGACCTTGTGGGAGACCTCTTGTCAAGATCAGAGTTCATGGCATTCCTGTGACAGCTTTTGTGGACACTGGATCTGAAGTCACTCTCTTGAAATTGGAAAATGCCAAGTCCATAACTCCAAAGAGAATTCATCACCAAGTTCGTGGACTTCGGGGTGTGTCAGGTCGACTCTTCGAAGCCACCTCTGAATGGGATGTGGAGCTTTCCTTGGGAAACGGCAGAAAGATACGGCAGTGCCATCACAGGGTGTGTGTGGTGGAAGGTGTTGATTTTCCAGGGGAAATATTAATTGGAATGGATTTTCTAAGAAGATTTTGCTACAGGCTAGTACATAATCATAGCCCTCAGAAGACATACCTGAGACTTGGAGGAGTGACTCTCCCTGTTGCCTACACTGAAGGACCTTCATTGGGTATCACCAGTGTATTAGAGTACATTCCGCCTGAACATGGCCAGAAGCTTGCCGTTAGGAGGACCACCCAATGCCCATCACGTAGTGGTCGGTATGTCACTGTGACTATTCCTGAACGTTTTAATAACACGGAAGTTATCATCGAGGGAGCCACAGATAAAATCATTGTGCCTCGGACGGTGATTATACCCAAAGATGGAGTAGCTTCTGTTTGGGTTTTGAATGGTGGAACACGTCCTGTATGCTTGAAGAATGGCACGCATGTTGCAACTGGTCAATTGTGCACAGTGATGGAGTTACAGAACCAGTCTAAGGAGCCCAATGCAAGCTTGGAACAGGCACAAAGGAACCAGGCGACAGAAGCCTCACCCAAAGAATTTGAACCAGTGGACGATGATGTCCCTGACCCGCATTTCAGTTTTGATGAAGAGGATGAGTTTGATCTTGCTTTTGGTCAGTTGGACTTTGGATATGATGATAATGATTTCGTTGTATTCCCTGAAACGAGCCTAGATGATCCTCCAGAGGTGTCAGTGTTGACATCAGTCGATGATAAGGACTCAGCTGAACCAGACCTAAGTCATTTACCTGATAATCAGCGTCATGATATCCTTGCATTACTGGCTAATTATCCACGGTTATTCAGTGGAGACAAGTTCTCTATAGGTACTGTGCCAGGTATCCAGCACCACATCCCTACACATGGAACCAAGCCTCTCTGTACCCGTCAATGGCGTCTACCTGAGTCGGTCAAGCAGAAGATAAGACAGGAGTGTGATGACATGCTTGACGCAGGTGTCATTGAGCCCAGCACATCACCTTGGCTCTCTCCTGTTGTTCTTGTAAAGAAGAAGGATGGCACAGTGCGATTCTGTGTTGACTACCGACAGCTCAATTCTGTTACAATAGCAGATACCTATCCTCTACCAAGGATTGATGAACTGGTTGATGAATTGAGGGATACAGCAGTATTCTCCCTGCTCGATAGTCGGAGTGCTTACTGGAGTATCCCAGTAGCACCAGAGGATAGGCCTAAGACAGCCTTCAGCGATGGTTATCGCCTCTTTCAATGGCGTCGTATGCCTTTTGGACTCTCCACAGCCCCAACAACTTTTCAAAGAACTATGAATGCTGTACTAAGTCCAGTTCTGGGCAGGCATACTTTAGCATACCTTGACGACATTGTGATTTACAGCAAAAATTTTGAAGAACATCTACACCATCTAAAAGAAACCTTAGATATCCTCGATTGTGCTGGATTCAAACTCAATGTAACCAAATGTGAGTTTGTTGTGCAAAATTTTAGGTTTCTTGGGTTCCGTGTCACGCCAGATGGGATTTTACCAGACCCTGATAAAGTTCGAGCCATCTCAGAGATGCCACCTCCAAGGACAGTTAGGGGTGTGCGGAGATTCTTGGGAGCCTCCGGATTTTTCCGAAGGCATGTTCCTAATTATGCCAAATTGGCTATTCCACTGACCCAGCTGATAAAAAAGGAACAAAAATTTAGGTGGACTAAAGAATGCCAAGAAGCATTTCAGGCACTTAAAGATGCTCTGATTAATGCACCAGTGTTGCAGAAGCCCAACTTTGATCTGCCATTTGAGATCCATACCGATGCATCCCAAGTTGCCATTGGAGGTTGTTTGATGCAACGAGAAGATCAGAATCCACCACATGCTATAGCTTATTTTAGCAGGAAGCTGAGAGGCCCAGAGACGCGGTATTCTGCCACAGATGCTGAAGCACTTGCAGTTGTTGAGAGTGTACGGGCTTTTGACCCTTATGTTTTTGGCCATAAGTTTACAGTTTACACTGACCATCGACCTTTGTGTTTTGTATTTACCAAAACAACTAAGTCCCCACGAATGTCTAGGTGGGCTTATGAACTTTCAGGCTATACATTCAAGATCCTGTACAAGCCTGGTACCTCCCATCACGTACCAGATATGCTTAGCCGAAACGTTGCTTCTGTGTGTATGTCTGATCCCGACCCAAAGACGATGCGGTCTGAACAACTGAAGGATCCAATGTGGCATGACATTGTAGCATACTTAGACGAAAAAGCTGTTCCTCAGAGGAAACCACCACTCCCTCTGGATGAATTCGAGCTTCAGAATGGAGCCCTTTATCATGTAAGAACACTGCCTGATAGAGTTGTGAGTCAGCTTGTTGTGCCAAGACAACTTCGCAGAAGTGCTATAAAGTTGGCACACTCATCACCCTTAGCCGCTCATCCTGGGGTTTACAGGACTTTTGTCAAGTTGAAGGACATGTTTTACTTTCCAAATATGCTCCGGCATGTGAAAGAATACGTGGCAGCATGTGAAGCATGCCAACGACGTAAGGGTAGTCCTAGAAAAGCTCCGTTAGCAGGTGCACCAGATGTATCGATTCCTCTTGAGAAAGTGAGTGCTGATCTTATTGAACTTGGGATATCCCAGGCAGGATATAGATACTGCCTAATCATCGTGGATCATTTGACTAGATATGTCCAGATTATCCCACTCAAGACTAAAGATGCAACCTCAGTGGCTGATGCTATGTTTAAGGAATTTGTTACTGTGTTTGGTCCTCCACGTCTCATACAAACAGATGGAGGGTCTGAGTTCAACAACCGTTTGTTCCAAGAATGTTGCCGTTTGTTGCAAATTAAAACAACTTTAACGACTGCCTATCATCCCCAAGCTAACGGGATGGTAGAACGAACAAACCGGGTTGTAAAAGATGCAATTGCTTCTCTTGCCAACACAGCACCAGGCAAGTGGGAACAGCTGATTCCTCAAGTGAGGCTAGCACTTAATAGTGCAATTCATCGGAGTACAGGAGACCAGCCTTTATACTTGATGACTGGCCACCATGGCCACTTTCCTGTTGGTCTCACTAATGACCTAGTCTACAAATCTGAGGCATCCAAATCTTTCCATGATGCTCTCAGAATTGCTCGACGGGTAGCACTTGAGACTACGAAAACGGCAAGAGAGAGGTGGAAACAGGACTATGATAGACAGGCAGCCATACCAAAGCCGCTTGAGGAAGGACAGCTTGTACTTTACAGGAACCGTGTCCGTAAATATGGAGCTGACAAGTTGCTCAACCCACGATGGGCAGGGCCTGCACGTATACAGAAGAAAATTGGTCCTGTAACTTTCTTGCTGAAAGATGTCTCCCGTCCATTTTCCGAGAGACAGTGTCATATCAATGACCTTAAGCCTTTTCGAGTCTTGGGTGAAGTCACTTACCCTGATCTCTATGATGAATATGGTCCAGATTATGTGGATCCACTGTTGGATGATGAGGCTGAGCCAGGAGTGATGCTGCTTGCATCCTGTCTTATCAGTCCTCAGTGATTGGTTGTAAATAAGTTTGTGTTTGACTTTTACTACTTTCTCTTAAAGTTTTATGTCTATTTTTATTACTGCGAGGATTTTTTTTATGTTTAAGCAATCTTAAGTTTTGTGGTCGATTAACTAAAACCATTATAAGCCAGTCATTGCCAGTCTAAACATCCTATGTGAAACCAAGCCATACTATCCTCTTCAGGTTTACCCAGCAATCTCAATGAACTAGATAAAGAATACATTCTTAATCAGTAGATGTCAACTTTTGTATTTCAAATTGTAAATGAGCCCGTGCAACTCAGGGGTTTGGAGGGATTCTTTCTGTTCTCAGATTGTGAGCCAATGACCACACCCTGACCCATGCCGGTGATGTCCTATGATTGGAGAGACTCGTGGTGGATCTTGAAGCTGTGGCCGAGGATGCTGAGGCTATGCTTTGAGATGGGATCACATCAGATGAGCTACCAGTCCCTGGGGCCGGTGTCGAGTCGTCTTGGACATAACCCCGTCAGAGGAGGACAATGAGGACCTGCTGGACTCTGGATGGCCGTGTCACACCCACGGGATGATGCAGAGGGAGCAGGAGGTCAACACCCTGGACTGTCGGGAGGACTTCACAGCTACCGTTATGAAGGAGGGTCAGGAAGAGCTTCGTCACGACGTTTCAATGTGCCCCTGTGACCTGCTGAGCTGAACCAGGAACGCCCTAGCAGAGGACGTGGGGAGGACTTGACAGGAGGAGCAGTTGGACTTCGAGGGCCAGCCAGATGAGACGCCGTGGACTTCGCTCTACTGGTCGGGGGAGGGGTTGTAGTGAGCTGATGCTTCAGCTCCCTTCGGCCGACCTCGCCTCTGTGTCGGGCTCCTACCCAGATTCCCGAGTTATTCATGGCGCCAGGACGTCAGGATCCTGTCAGAGACGAAGGCGAAGATGCAGAGGAACTTCCTGCAGGAGGCGCTGACAGAGGATCCAGACGCCCTGGACGAGATGCTGTTTTACTGGCTGAGGAGGAGGATGACTTTTCCATACCCATATAGGCTTGGAGTTGTCAAGATCACCAGTGTCTGAAAACGGACTTTTATTTTGGATACTGGCGACGGAAAATTCCGTTTGGGTTGTTGGCGCCAAAGTCTTGTTGGCTAGTCCACGTAATTTTTATTGCTTTTACATTTAAAATCATGTATATATGTTAAGTTCCTTTTATTTCCATAAGATGTATTATGTAATTTTATGTTAAACCTCCCATTTTTAAATCTATCAAAAAAGTACAATGTAAAGAAACGACAAGAAAAGCCTTAACGTCTTTAAGAGCAGACGAAAATTACTAGTAAAACGAGTCTTGCTGCGCAGACTCGACGAAACAAGGTTGGCGCACGACCTTGTTGGTATAAAAGGTCGGGTCAACGACCTTAGGGTAGTTGCACAGTACCCTGGCTCAGTGTGTTACGGTCGGTCTTTCCTTCAGAAAGCCGACATTTTTTTTAACGGATTTTTATTCTTGGCTTTCTTTGTTCGCACTTGTTGGAGACCGAGCATTTGTACAGGTATTTTTTATCTATGTTTTTATTGAGATTGCTTTTATGGAGGTCTATTTTGTTTTATATGGCTATGATTTAATAATAACTTTGAAAACTGGCTTATGCTTTTATTTTCTCACGCTTTTTGTTTAAGAAGTTGAAAGTTTTGAAGAAACATATGATTATCCACTTTGATTATTTTTCTATTTCACTTTATTTTGCCTTTTTGTAGAAGCCAAGCATCCTTGTTTACGTGACATTAGAGTACAGTAGTGATTTTGATGCTTGAGCTTTTATTGAGTTTAATTATTAATGATGTCACTTACCTGGCGGAATTCATTTGGTGAATTAATGAAGTAATTAGTTATTATGTTGGTTTACGAACTATAATGATGACATTGGTGAAATCTCTGCCTTCTATGAATTCTA
>NW_028234443.1:15093810-15098810 GCF_977035675.1 Penaeus japonicus
GTCTGCAGTGCCAGGAACGTCTTCTTCCCGAAGTTTAATCCAGACAGAGTCTTGTCATATCTTATGACTATTAAATCCATTATTATTCTTGCGGTTTTGTCGGTAACTCTGTTTACAACCATTTGACAAATATCAAAAGTTGAGATTCTAGCGATATTCATATTGTTTTTGTTTCTTCTTTATTCTCCTACCCGCTCTCTCTCTCTCTCTCTCTCTTTCTTTCTTTCTTTCTTTCTTTCTTCCTCTCTCTCTCCCTCGCTCTCTCTCTCTCTCTCTCTCTCTCTCTCTCTCTCTCTCTCTCTCTCTCTCTCTCTCTCTCTCTCTCTCTCTCTCTCTCTCTCTCTCGCTCACTAATTTACTAAGTCGCTAGGTCATTCAGTCACTCAATTACTCACTCACTCACTCATTCATTCATTCACACTCTCTCTACTACACGACTATCAGCTGTTCCTTAGTACCATCTGGAGAGCTCAGAATATATCATCCAATGATAATAATTTGATTTATGGATAAGGTGGTTTTGAAAAAGGCTTCCATCAATATTTTCTAGAATAATTTATTAAGTTCATAGTGATGATGATATTGATGATGATGATAATAACGAGGGTAATAGTACTGATAATAATGATAGCAATAATTATAACAATAGTAAAGATAATGATAATTATATAATGAAAGAAAAATAATAATGATGGTAATAATAATTCTTATGATAATGCTAATAATAAAAGGATGATGATAAAGGTAACAATAATAATTATATAACAGTAATAGTATTAAAGATAACAATGATAATTGATGGTTGCCATCAGTTTATGGATCTCAATTACTGAACTATCGTTAAATGCATTGAATGAAGTAGTTGGAGAATTTTCAGTAATCTGTGATCGATGTTTTATATAAAAAAAAATAATAAAATAAATAAATGAATAATTTGATTAATTACTAAATAATAGGCGATAAAAAGTTATCTTGGAGTCAAGTAAACATACTTCGTTACTGAATAATAGTTGACAGAATGATTCCAATATCCATAAATCATAATGTGATGATGGTAAGTGTTTTTTTTCTTTCTTTCTTTTTATGATCCTAATGTGATACATACCGTATCATACTGATTTTCGTGTAGATTCCAGTTTCTAAAATATTTCCCAGATTTCGATTAGATTAACAAAAGTAGCGTAGTGTTATTATAAAAGAGAGTAGAAGTACTCAAAAAATATTGTTATCTACTGCACAACATTGTGAAGTCACACTCAAACACACAGAGACAAACACCTACACACAAGCACACCCAAACAAAAGCACACACATAAAACACAGAGAGAGAGAGAGAGAGAGAGAGAGAGAGAGAGAGACGCAAAGACACAACACACAAATAAACACACACACACACAAACCCTTTCTACCTAATCATTATACTAACATGGGTATTATACTGCCAACATAACCGTCATCCCCTTCTTCTTTTTTCCAGTATTCACCAAGTGCCAAGAAGCTCCTAAATCTAATCTCTGCTTAAATAGATCATGCACACTCCACCTCACCATTTTTTTATCTTTTATTATTTTTTTTTCGCCTACTCGCATCCAATTTGAGAAGTTTGGCGGAAATAGTCACGCTCCAATGATCCAGCTCTCAGACTCCGAAGTTGATAGCCCTTTGCCTCCTTGACAAGAATGGGAGTCGACGGAGCTATAACTATACAACTCGGGGCTCTGTGCATGATTGTGCTGAATGGAGTTCTAGTTTGAGATTTTTCTTATAGGGGGTGACGTCATTTTATTTTTAGCTTGTTATCAGTGTTATTGTCGTTATTGTTATTGTTGTTGGTGTTGTCATTGTTGGTGTGATTTGTAATTTTGAATTATATATAGGTAAATGTTTGGAGAATATAATGTATTGTGGCTCCATTTGCTTTTGTATTGTATGTATGGATTTTGATAGGTTCATTAATGTTAAAATAAAATTGAGTGTGAAAAAACTAAATTAAGCAGTTACTTTAATGGGTCGTTGAAATAGGAAGAAAAGATATGAAACGTAATCATAGCTGTACATCCAACAAACGTAAAATACATCATTCATCCATGCGTTACAGTGAATACGAACCACCATGCTTTACCAACGACAAGCTGATGACATTGAAGCATTTCCGTTTAATTCGAATGATTAATCGCAAAACAGATTCTATTTGATAAGCCTTGTCAGACGATTTCACTCAAGTTTTCCACCAGTGCAGAAAATCCTGCTGACTGGCACGTGCTGAGGCCAGAAGAGGATTTCTACCCCTTTGGATCAGTACCAGATTAAGACACGGGTTTTAGGGGCTGCATGCCAGCTGGAAGGCCTCCAGACACTAAGGGAAAAGTTACTTTGTTTGTGAATGCTGAATCAGCGTTGGGTGAATGAATCGGTAACACGCGCGTAATTGGATCCAAAGAGATTATTTTTTTCTCTTGGAAATAATACCGGGGGTCTCAGTCTCTGTAGCCTGAAGGACCTACAATGTCTTAATTAATCTAGCTCTGTTTGGATTGGCTGAATAAACGAATGTTTATGAATCAAATATCATGCATTAGAAATTACCATAATGGCAAAGAATATTAAAGACTATTACAGATGTCTGACGTGCTGACTTGCAAGCATAGGGGCATATTTTCTTAATAGTATAGCAATATTTTTCAAAGATGAGTATGATTACATTCATCTTCACTAACAAATAAACATACATGCAAATAAGGCACATCTTGTAAATTACATCACCCTATGTTTACCTTATAACAATATTGATCGCATGTGCAGAATCAGCTTTGCAATTGACGTCATATGTTTTATCAACGACAGCATCATTCACTGTTATGATAACATTGACAATGATAACATGACAATGATAGTGTTGATAATGAAACATCAATATATATATACATATTATATATATATATATTAAATATATATATATCTATATATATTAAATATCTATATATATATATATGTATATTAATATACATATATTATATAGCCTCTAACCATATGATTCTTGCTGACATCATTCACTAACATAATATATAATTAGAAACCACTTATTCTAATTAATATACATTACCTAAAACATGATAAAGACACTATCATCCTATATATATATATATACTTATCTATATTAAATTTATATACATATATATACACACACAAACCATATATATATATATATAAAATAATATATATATATCTTATTTCTACCTACTTTCCTGTTAATATTACACACCCAATTATCACCCCCTAAATATACCTCACCATACTTCCAAATACTCATTTATACTTAATGCTAATATCATTACAAACAACACCACACCGATTCAACAATATTCCATCTATATATAACTTAAGTTACCCTAATACTACCATATAATTACCTATATCTATAATTCAATTACTACAAAATTCACACTTCACTCTATAAACTAAAAAAAACTACTAATGAATTCAATGAAATGTTGAACTTGGAAAATTACTTGATGAACTCTCAAATCGATCCTCGTGCAATTCCAGCAAAAAATAACAATTGTAATAAGCGTAAATAACTTACAATAATTATACAAGCCTTTCCTGGCCACAAGAAAGATCCTAAATCAAACTAGTACCAATACAACTACTAGAAAGCACAAGATATAAGCAAAATGGACGTAAGCACATAAGGCACGATTAGCTCATCAAACTTACTACTCTACATACAGTATACAAATAAAATATATACCTACATGTATACTAAAATAATATTAACATTACTAGATATAATATATATACCATAACACCTCACTAAATATATTCTAACGTATAACATACAATACTATTATAATATAAACTAAACTATTAATTAAAATATATAAAACTATAACACACAATATCTCCATATATCTATATATATATCTATCAAATAACAAATATACTCACCTATACCCCCTACCTAATATATATCAACTAATAATACCTAAGACTTCATTATTTACGATTATATGTCACCATTCGTAATACTAAATACATCCATATGAACCCTAATATTACACCTACATAAATACAATATATATTATACCTAAAATTATACTATCAATTCTAAGATTATAATACTCATTTTATATATTATACTACTACCTGTTAACATTATTATGTATGTTATACATATTTATACATCTATGTATAATGTATTCAACCTATATAACACATCAAACATATTACCTCTCTTATATATAATATCCATTACCATTACTATTTCAATAATCTATAATCTATACTAACACCCTACCAATATTTTAAGTGTGTGATTGTCCCATACGAAACAACTGATAGCTACGTGTCAGATGACGTAATCCAAAAGTGCGAATAAAAACACCATCAAACTAGAGGATAGCTGTGTCTAGATATGCTACCCTCACCTAATAATATAATAATTGATAAATAACCTGTTACTCATTATCTTATAATATCATACATATATAATATAAAATATATGTAATATATCTGTCTCTAATACATTATCTTTTATAGACAAATATAATTTACTAATCTACTTTATATCTATAGACCTAACATATAATTTATAATATATAATCAATACTCTATAACCTTATACTATATATATAACCTACCATAAAATATATATAAATATATCTAATTATTAATTCTATAAATAACTTTATATATAATACTTTTTAATTATATATATATGTAACTATTTAATTGTATGTATGTTCTGTAAATATCCTGTTACTAGTCTAGACACTCTCTTCTCTACAATACATATATACATTATATCATATCTTTATAATACTTAATTACTACTATATACCCCTATAGCCTAATATAAATTAATACATTTAATAATTAAGTAATAGATATAATCTAAATATAACACTAAATGACCTAATTATCTATTGTAATCTGATACCCCTATAAATGTAAACTTTAAGACAACCAACACACAAAAATATATTTTATACCTATAAATG
>NW_028234443.1:15106310-15108810 GCF_977035675.1 Penaeus japonicus
CATCAGGATGTCAACTCTAATGATGAGATTAATCTTATTTCGAATACTATCAATGTAATTTACATTCAGTAGATGATTAAAATATATTTTTATGTACTTTAGCTGTTAAATGTTTAATATATAAATGAAATAAAGAAATCATGATTATTCAAAGCCCGTTATTCAGTTGCGTGCAATTAGACTAGAGTATTTTGTGCAAGGTTGTGTTTCTGAGCTTTTATTGCATAGCGACCGTGCAAATGGAGATGTTGGGGATTCGTATGTCAATGTGTAAGCGTTCTATGCACATATGTCGTACCCATTTAACGAACTGAATCTTAGGCCAGTTCACTTTATTCACAATTGATTAAAGCAACTAATATCTGTTCAGTCTTAATTCCTTGAATACATTTATTACTGATTACAAAGCGAATTGAATTGTTTGGAAGTCTTATTGGGATCAGTGTGCAGGGTAACTAGGACATCGCAATAAGACATGATACATTTATTAAATCTCAATACTTGAAATAATTATACAAGCAAAGTACTCATAATATATACAAAGAAAGTACTCTTATAGTTATGTTGCTAAAGAGACCACAGGACATATGACACAGTTACATAAACTAATTAAAAATACACATGGACAAAACAAAAACGAGCGAGGCCGGTAGCAACCAAAGTCTTCAACCACATAAACCCGTGAGGTTGTTAAATTAGCATTATTCCCCCCTGCCAGTTAAGAAATGTGCTTTAATAAAATCCTACAATGCATGCCATGCTTAACTTCGGAGACTATGGGCGGATCACGAGCAGAGCAAAAAAAACAACCGACACCCAAAGGCAAAAATCCTGCGACCTGCCCCGAGCTGCAACACAACCGAGAGTGATGGCGCTGAACAGTGCTCTCACCCATCCACATGGGTATGAGGGCATGAGGCTATGGTGGTAACGCCATCTAACAATGAAACAAGAATACAAGAAAACGGGCAGTCCATCTGAGGGTATGCCCTTACATAATGAAAAATGCTTGTAGAATGCCAGGACGACGATTCAAAAACAAATAGGCTAAAATTTATACTACATCAACGAAGATATAAAAACTACCAAGTGAAACAAACAAGAGCAATCTATTTTACGAACGGATACTAAAATAAACTGAACAAAAGACAAACGAACAAATAAAACACGAAACAAATAATCAGACGAAGCACGAAAGGCATGCAAACATGAGCGATTACGGCACCTACGGCTTCCATCACGATTACCATTCACCACTCATATACATGTCAGAATACATTACTGAATAAATAGCTTGAATATTTATCACGTTTAGCTCATACTATCATAGTATCAGACGTTGATTTTCAGGAAATCACGTGCCAGTAATCCGGGAACCTATTGCTAAATATCGATTTTCAAGAGATAGATTTGAAATAAAAAAAAAAGGCTCTAGCAAAAACTATAGATTAACTGTAATTTTACCAAAGGCCCAAGCTAATATCAGAATAGTTTTTCATTTATGAACGTATTTCCGACTTCTGTACCATATATATATTAAAGTGCTATAAACCCTTTCTGTCTGCCCCCCCCCCCTCTCTTTCTCTCTCTCTTTCTCTCTCTTTCTCTCTCTCTCTCTCTCTTTCTCTTTCTCTTTCTCTTTCTCTTTCTCTCTCTCTCTCTCTCTCTCTCTCTCTCTCTCTCTCTCTCTCTCTCTCTCTTTCCATCTCTGAAGATAATGGGTGTTAGAGTTCGACCCAAGAGCGATATGACAGACCTGATGCTCCTCCATGCATCGTCTTTGTCACATTCCCGTTGGATCAATACTCATCTGCCGTGAAATAGGCTGATGAACTCAGCGTTTTCTCTGCCTTTTGCTATGAGTAAATAGAAAAGTAAATGAATGAATAAATAGGTAAATAAATGAATGAATAAATAGATAAGTAAATGAATGAATAAATTAACATATATATATATATATATATATATATATATATATATATATGTATACATATATATACATATATATACATATATATACATATATATATATATATATATATATATATATATATATATATATATATATATATATATATATATATATATATATATATATACATATATACATGTATATACATATACACATATATCTATATCTCTCTCTCTATCTATCTATCTATTTATCTATCTATCTATCTATATGTATATATATATATATATATATATATATATATATATATATATATATATATATATATATATATATATATGTGTGTGTGTGTGTGTGTGTGTCTATGGATTTTCAAAGCAATAGATTGAAAATTATAAGCTACATTATTTTTGTTTTAAATCCAAATTTTCAAAATAAATCATGCATAAAAATCTATGACCCAAACTTCATGAAACTCACATGATATCATGAGTAAACACATACAAATAAAATATCAAAATTTCAAGGCTATTACTCTTCAGGAAAAAATACTCATATACTCCTCTCAATATAGAGATGTACTATTCT
>NW_028234443.1:15121310-15123810 GCF_977035675.1 Penaeus japonicus
GACATCACGTATTGAGCATAAGTATAATTAGAAAATTTGCACTTTTTAATAAAAGAATTATCTTATGTGGTATCACATGGAGAAAGTATGTGTTTGTTTATGTGTTCAAATCATCATCACATTTCGACTGGTTCAAGATTTGAGACGGCCGGGAAGGTTAGGACTAACTACTACAGGGGGCCACTTAGTAAAATGTTAAGAATGACTGATATAGATAGACATAAATGATATATCTTGGATTTCTCCCCCCTAAATTTGTCTGTGGGTCCCGTAATATCTTAGGTACGCTATTTCCTTTCACCATTGTTACCTACTGAAAAAAAAACTATTCTTATTTTCAGCAGGGAATTGGCCACCGTGATATCAGAGTGTCGTATAATTTTGAGTTTCGTTTCATGTATAAAAAAATACCAATGGACATTAATCTTATTGCATCAGATCCGGTTATTTGATTTCTGATATTACGATATTGCAATGTTAATATTACCCTGATTATCTTGATATTACATTTTAATGATCGCTTATCAATTAAATAACGAAAGAAAATAAATGTCGGGAGGCAAACCTCGTGTAGAAAATGTATTTACTTTGCCAGATTTCACAAAAAACTAGTGTTCTAACCGAAATTATTCAGTCCCAGGATTTCTTGTAATATTGCAATTCGAAAATGCTGTACATGTACACTCATCTGATATGTACACTAGATACGACTTGGAGTAGTATTGCATATGAAAACCTGCGGGACGCACTAAATAATATCTATAAAAGAATCGAAGGTATATCTGTATATGGCAAACAGGCAGGCACACGACTATGATTATGCAACTTTCTCTTCTAAAAATATTGTGACGCATTCACTCTACCTCCTACGCCATGAAAGTGTTCAGGAAAAATATAAAGAAGGCTTGCAGATTAACTGATTTATAATGCATAATGTACCAACAGAACATTAATAGGAAACATCAGATACTGATATCATTTCGTTTTCTGAAATAAAAATCAAACCATCTATTTATAGCAAGTTGCATGTGCGTGTTAGTCACGAATTGAGTCAAATGGAGATGGACAGACAGAGGTAAATACCATTCGGATTGTTTCCTTAAACTTTTGGCCGATAAATTAAGGATATCCACGCGTTTGTGTATGTGTGTGTGTGTGTGTGTGTGTGTGTGTGTGTGTGTGTGTGTGTGTGTGTGTGTGTGTGTGTGTGTGTGTGTGATATACATGGCATATAGTATATATTCATATGAATAAAAAATAACATTATACCGTCTTAATACAATCACAGAAAACAATACGATATATATATATATTATTATGTATTATTTCAAAAGTTTCGAACTCCACCTGGATTTCATCTTCAGGTCAGACACATACAGACTCATTCTGAGAACCCTTTTGCTATGTAATACTAGTACTTACTTCATGAATCGAAAAAGATATTTTAGAAAACCGTTGTACAAAGATACGCTGCTTTGGTTACCTGAAATAAATTTGAAAATGATTAATCAACGTCAGATGTTGCTTGCTAGTTACTAAAAGTTTAATGATACTGGAAGCACAAACATTATTCTTAAAAGTGGATCAACATTAAAGTATGACTAGAATCACATAACTTGCATCCTTTTAAACTCTACGGCCGTTGACTTGAACATTTCATTTAGTCACATATTCTGCCAGGAAATCTGATTAAAATTTGATGATTCATTTTGTGATGAGGCATAGTTCACATACATCATTTCAATATATTACTTACTTTAAGATTCGTCAGAGATGATATATATTCTACCTTTGTTGTTTTATATTGCAATCACTGGCGTGGATAAAGTTACTCGTATTTTTATATTCTATATTAATTTACTTCGTTTACTGCTTTTGTTATCACTGTTAATGTTTTTGTTGTCGAATTTATCATCATTAATGTGTCTTCTTCTTTTTCATCATCATATTATTATTACAAGGTCATGGACCAATCCCATTCAAGACTCATTCAACAGAGCTCATGCAGGTTGTTGATTGCCATCGTGGCAACAAATTATCTTACCAGAAACAAAGATATAGCAATTGGAATATGTTATTACATTGTTCATTAATAAATAAATGCAAACAAAAGGCAAAGTAAAATTAATAAAAAAGTATAATGGACACAAAACTAGATCAATATTAAAACTAAAATCACCATAAGATAAACGAGTAAAATTATTAAAACCATTAAATCAAAGCAAAAGCCACAATAAATAATAAATCTAAAACGGGGATAGAAATTCACTTGGGTTCCCCTAAATAAATACATAAACAGACAAATGAATAGAATTAAGATAATGTTATATAATAAAATGGAAATTGAAATTGGTGATGTGGGTGGTCGTAAACATAAAATACTAATACCCAGAACACAAAAAACAAGCATAAAGTCAGCAACAGTAATGTATTTAAAAATTTAATTATTTAAAAATGGAAATACTTTTAATTAGAATAAAAATCTTGAGTAACAGAAAAC
>NW_028234443.1:15131310-15133810 GCF_977035675.1 Penaeus japonicus
ATATCATAAATATATATATATATATTATATTTGTAATTACTATACTTTATAGATATAATATATATCATAATTATAAATATAATATTAATTATAAAAATAACATAAATAAATCATTTATTATAACACATATCTAAATATAAAAATTTTAAAATATTTACAAATAATCAAACAAACACCAATCAACACTCCATCCAATGTGTGAGATAGGGGGTTGTTAGTGTGGTGATGTGGGTGAAGATTGATGAGCGTGGTAAAACCACAACTCCAATCAAAACACACACCCCACTCACACTAACACACTCACACCACACACACACCAAACTCACTCCCCCCCCCCCCCCCCACCCACCCCCCCACACCACACCACACCACACTCCACACACACACACACCACTCACACACTACCCCACACACCTCACCCCACCCACACACAAAACACACACACTCACACACACAAACACACACACACACTCCACCACACACACACACACACACTCAACCACACAACACACACACACCCACCACCCCCACAAACACCCCACTAAACAAAAATCAAACACACACAACACACCCACACCACACTCACACACACACACACACACATCCATCAGTCCCACACAACACACACACCCACACACAAACACAAACACACCCACACAACACCAACCACAACCAAAAACCCACCCACACAGACACACACAAACAGAACACACACACACACAACACACCAAACAACCACAAACACACAACACACACACACATACCCACACACAACCCACTCACACACACCCAACACACACAAACACACAACACCACCTCTACACACACACACACACACACATCACCTTTTAGATAGTTAGTTTGTGATAGATATATAGAGATAGAGATTTATATAGAGATTTAGAATATTAGTTATCTGCCGAGAGAGAGGATTTATACACACACACCTCACACAAACACACACTCACCCACACACTCACATCACACACACACACACCACACACACACACCCACACATACACACACACACACACACACCAACACAATACATACACACACCACAAACCACCCCCCCCCCCTCCAGGAAACACACAAAAAACACATCACACACTCACTCACACTCACTCACACACACCCAAACACACACACCCCCACCAACACACTCTAAAACGACACACACACTCACACTCCCTAACTCACTTTCACCACCTCACACACACACACACCACTCACACTCACACTCCCACATATAATATATATATAGTTATATTTATTGAAGAGTAGATATGAGATATATAGTTATATATATAGAGATACAGTATATATCTAGTTATTATATAGATATAAAGATAGATAAGTTATATACACCACACAACACCGCACACACACACACACTCCACACACAAAACACTCCCAAACACAACCCACAAACTTCACACAGACTAAATATTGACATAGTACATCCGCCCATCCACCCCCTTCCCCCCATTCTTAACCGCACTAAATACACAGTATTTTGAGACTAAGAATACTCACAAACCCTATTCACATCCAGACCGACCAGCCCCAATAATTGAGTTTATTTCCTTCAAGAAGTGAGCCCACAATCGAACAAAATAGACTACTGTTAAAATGCAATCACTGAGTCCCTAATAACATTTCCTATTTACCTGCTTATAGATTCAGGATAAGAATTTCTCCGGGAAATACCCAGTCATGTAATAATAAAAAATGGAAAATGAGTAAATCAAGAATATAATGAATTCTTCAAAGATGTAATCGGTTATGTATGACAAAAAATGAATAAATAAAAAAATAAAAAAATAAATAAAAAATGATGAGGGATAAATTGAGGATAACAGGAATGATAATAAGAACGATGATAATAAAAATGATCACAGTAATTATAACTGATATCATTTATGTTAGCATTATGTTTATTACTGTTGTTATCATAATTACTATCATTAATATTGATACTATTGTCATTGTTATCGTGATATGATAATGCTCATCATAAGCATAGTAATAATAACAACTTATATTAAAAATATTTAAATAGATATATCATATAAATATATATAATATAAATATATATATATATATATGATATTTATATATAGATAGATAGATAGATAGATAGATAGATAGATAGATAGTTAGATAGATAGATAGATAGATAGATGGATGGATAGGTAGATAGATAGATGGATAACGATATAGATATAGATATGCATATGTATATATATATGCATATATATATATATATATATATATATATATATATATATATATATATATATACACACACACACACACACACATACATATATAGATATAGATAGAGAGATAGATAGATAGATAGAGCTCTTTAGCGAAAATAGATCACTTAATCTCGTCTCGAGGGGCCGTATGTGATCAGTTAGCGTCAGCGGCTCGCAGCGCTGCGAAACTCATAATGTCTTTACTTAGACCAAACACACAAATGCAAAACTGACAT
>NW_028234443.1:15146310-15156310 GCF_977035675.1 Penaeus japonicus
CTTGTCAAATTCACAAAACACAGCTTGTTAATAGATTGCTATTAATAAGACAAAAAATATTTAGATTTACATGGTGGTTTGTTAAAAGGGTGAGAATTTTTAAAAAGTTTATTTTGCAAGAATGAATTAACAATTAACATAGAAAGTTCATCCACTCGCACACGGAATATCCGGGAAACCACTCCACTAGTTATAAAGTTATAAAAAGCAAATTAAATAAAAATGAGTGCACCAATTCAAATGTTCAATCAGACTTGATTATAAACATTTTAGTAATATACTGCTACTTCTAGGTAATTACCTATTCACGACCTTCAGGCTATAAATAGCTCCAAAACGAAAATCACGAAATATGATGAGAGTGAGAAGAGAATAACCCTATCCGGGGTGTCTCCTTCTGCTCTTATTGTCTTTCCTTCTTTATTAGATTTAATGGCTATCAAGCAACGGCACATGCCAAGGTCATTAAGCAAATGGTTCTATTTCATCTCATCAATCTAGATAAGGTTATAAAGTTTTGTCTCCTTTAGAAAAGTTTTTACTTTTTGAATATTTTTTTTTCATTGTTTGATAATAAATTTGTGATATTGTATTCTTAGTCTTTAATTTGTAGATATTTTTTTTTTAAGTTTGTCTCTGGTGGTTGTATTTTCGGCAGGATATGAGAATATAGTTTATGGAGAGGTTATTATTGCATAGGGTACATTGTGGAGAGATTTTATTCTGGATGTAGGGAGTGAGGTGCGTTATTCTTGTGGCATTGACCCTGACGCGGGCCATAAATACCACCTCCTCTCTTCTATTTTTCCTTTGGGCTGTGTCCCATGGTTCTATTGTAGTTTTGTGTTTATTTATTGTGAAGCTGGTCCACTCACTTTGCTACAGGAGATAGATTTTTGCTTTTATAAGAGAGACAAAACAGCTGAGATCTGTCAGCCTTTTCATCACCATGGATACCCGAGTGTCCAGGTACCCATATCAGCTTGATTGATTTGTTGGCACCATGTAATTTACGAATTGCTTTGAGTGAACTTCGTGAGTCTGTAAAAATAATTATTCTATCGTGGGTCGTCGATAAGGCAAAATCTAGAGCTTTATCAATGGCAAAAGTTCGGCAAGAAAGATCGATGAATGATTAAGCAGTCTGAATCTCAGATGGCATTCAGTCGACCATACACCCGCTCCCACACAATCGTCTGTCTTGGAACCGTCGGTATATGAATTTAAAAAAAGGAAAGAAGTTTTATAAGGTTCCCTCTGAACTGCTGGCGTACCTCCGCCTTCGACACCATGGCTTTGGCTGATGGTAGCCAGTCTACCAAAATGGAAAAATTGGGCGTCTTCCACGGTGCTATATTTGAATGAACCAAGGTATCGATGGTAGAGAGATCTATACCAACTTTATCTGTGAGGTCATCGAGTCTATTGCATAGCAGCTTTCCGCCGCGGTACTGCGAGCCCAATTGCAGGCACAAAACATTCCCGTTAGGGTGACGGGGTGTCGGGCTATTTTAGCGGTATAGGTCAGCGCAAGCTGGCCGCGTCTGAGACAATGGGGAGGTACTCCCGACTCTACCTATCGGCGCTCGGTGCGAGTGCACTTAAGGGTTCCAAGGCAGACGCATAAACATGCATTCTGCACAACATTTAAACGTTTCAGAGTTGAGCTCGTTGCCGAGCCATACACGATTGACTCATCATCTACTTTAGACCTAATCAGGGATTTATATAACATCAATAAAGACTTTCTATCAGCTGCCCATTCGTGTCAAGGAATGCACTTTATTAAATCGAGTGCTTTTTGACATTTGTTCTTTAACTGACCAATGTGGTCTTTCCAACTTAGTCTGCTATCAAAGAGTAGACCAAGAAATCTAGCAGAATTTTGAATAGGTATTGGGTGGTTGTCTAGAGTTAGCCTGATGTTGGGCTGTTTCCTATGTGTAAAAAATACGCCAATACTCTTTCTTATGGAAAACTGAAAACCCCACTGGAGGCCCCAGTTATGAATCATATCCAGTGCCAATTGGATCTGATTTGCCGAGAACTCTGCATTATTGCTGGAGTGCCATAATGCACAATCGTCGGCATACAGTGAGTATTTAAGATTCCGAGGAGGAGATTGTAAAATGTCATTTATCATACATATAAATATTGTTGGTGACAAGACACTTCCTTGTGGGACCCAGTTTGCCTAGACAAAAATGTCCGAAAAAGTGACATTGTCAGAAAATAATTTACCAGAAAAAGTTCTGTCAGATATGAAATTTTGAATAAGACAAGGCAAGTTTCCACATAATCCGAAAGTTTAAAGTTTTCCGAGTAGGTCATGTCGCCATGTCATGTCGTAGGCTTTTTCTATCTGTAAAAATACTGAAATTAAAAATTGCATTTTGGCAAATGCCTTATGAATATGACTTTCCATTTTACTAGCTGATCGAGAGTTTGACGTCCCTTTCGGAACCCGTACTGCTCGTCAACCAGTAAATTCCTGGAATTTAGAATATGCAATAGCCTACTATTAACAATTTTTTTTTTTCCCATGACCTTGCATTGACTTGACAACGCTATTGTCTGGTAAGAAATGGCTGATCTGGGATTTCCCCCTCCCTTCAATATGGGAATGAGATAGGTGAAGTGCCATGAATTTGGAAAAGTCTGTCTTTTCAAAATATCATTGTACGATTCTAGCAACTTAATCATGGCATCATGATTAAAATGCTTTATCATCTCATATCGATCCTCATCAGGGCCTGGGGATGTTCCTCTACAGGCTTCTAGGGCTCGGGTAAGCTCATCCATTGTTAGATCTTAATTGTAATCAATGTCATCTCCTGTGACAAAGTGTATTAGTTGCAGCTCAGATGCTTCCTCGGTGTTCAGGAAAGCAGGATGATAGTTTTCTGAGCTACTTGTGTAAGAGAACTGCCTGGCGAGTGTGTTAGCAATGTCTCTAGGTGCATCAAAGTTATTTCCCGCATGGATGACGTTTTTGATTTTACAAGATATCTTTTTTCTATTGACTTTGTTGACAGTGGACCAAACCTCTGAAATGCAGGTATTATTATTTATTCTAGAGACAAAGCTTCGCCAGGAATCTCTTTTGGCTTGTCTGATTGTTCTTCGAGCCCTAGATCTCGCTAGTTTGTAATTGCGAATGTTCCCATTTGTGATTTTTTTTTTTTTTTTTTTTTTTTTTTTTTGAAAAGCCAGTAGGCCCTATTTTGTTCACATAGCGCCCTGCGGCAATCTTGTGTCCATCATGGAATTCTATGCTTAACGCTATCTTTCGAAGTCTTAGGGATGGTTGCCATTGCTGTATTTATTATACAATTTTGAACATTGTTTACTTTATCATTAATGGTTTCTCCAACAACTTCGAGCTTCACGTTCCTTATGAAGGCGACCCAGTCTGCTCCTTTTACATTGAATTTAGGTACTGAAGGCGTTCTCGTAGTGTCGCATGAATATTTAATACAAATGGGAAGGTGATTGCTTCCCAACGAGTCGTCAATGGTGTGCCACAGGCACTTGGCTGCTAGTGTTGAAGAGACCAGTGATAGGTCAATAAAGCTCAAATTACCGGCATTATCGTCCACTCGCGTCGGACTACCATCGTTGAAAAGGACCAGATCAGAGTCATTGATCAACTTAACTACTTCCTCACCTCTACCATCCCTATGCATGGACCTCCATAAAGTATGTTGAGCGTTGAAATCACCTAAAATTAATTTGTTATTTGGCAGACTATTCTGAAGAGCAAAAAGCTTATCATGGATTATCATATTATCAGGTGGACAATAAAGTGAACATATAGTCAGATTTTTACTTTGCATGCGACGTGTTCCAAAGTAGAATTAAACGTCACTTCAGTGAAAGGGAGGTTCTGGTGGATGTACATACCGACCTCGCTCCCACTCCTTCCCTCTCGGGTCTTTTCTACACAAATTATAGTTTCTCGGCGATACGACCTCATCAGATATCGGGAGCATATGACGAGGCTAATAGTCTAAGGGAGGTTAATTTTGATTTAAGACTTCAAGAGTTCCATTGTATAAGGGTAAACGCCTGGATTACATTTTATGGGTTTTGGAAATGCCGGTTTTTATTTCCTTTTTTTTTGGGGGGTGGGGGGAGGAAAGCGCTTCCTCCTCAACCTCGCTTCCCTAGGGCCTCTCTCGGGAATTCTTGGAGACAGTAGTCTCCATGTCCTGCTCCCCAATTCTAGGGAGACGCCCGGTGGAAGATGATCTGCTCTTACAAGCAGACCAAAAAACAGACGAAGTCCTAGTAGGGGTCGCCTGAACTAAAAGGTGCAATCCAGATTGTGAGCTGGTATCATCCTCCTTATGATGCTTTTTTGCTAGGTTGATTCAGCAACTTCCTTTATTGTTTATCCAATTCTTTAATCTGATTCATTAAGTCCTTTACAGTTTTCTTTAGTTCCGAAATTTCTTTATTCTTTGCTGCGAGCTGCTTACTAACACTGGTTACACTGGAAACATTGTTAGTTACTGCTGAAGCGTAAGAAGTATTGGGTTTGCTTGCCAAACCTTCAACTTTCTTCTCGGCCTCACGATATCTTAACATCGTATTCTCTCATGTATGCCAATGTCTCAGTCTCCTCCAGGCTGCTGCATTCAGCAGAGCCTGGCTGATGGGGACCTCCACAGTTAGCACACTTGAGTGTCTTTTCCGTGCATGTAGTGGTATCATGGGCTCCAGCACATTTACCGCAATTTAATTTGTCAGAATCCTTATCAATGCATCTTAATCAGGTGCGTCCAATTTTTTGGCATCTATTACAATGCATTGGTTTTTGGATATATGGCCTTACTTGAACGATCTCATATCCAACTTTAACAGTACTTGGAATTTTGGGGGTAGAAAAAGTCAAGAAACACAATCCGGTTTCTGTTCGTACATTCCCATCCTTCTTGGTCATGCAATTTACGTCCACTACGCTTTGGTCTCTCATGGGCTCAATAATTTCACTTTCTTCGATTGTCCTCAAACCTCTGTGAAAGATTACTCCCTTACAGGTGTTTGGGCCAACAGGAATAGTTACTTTTACTTTGAGGTCATGAATTTGCGTCAGTTTAAGCAAATCCTTAACCTGAAATTTAAATTGCACTTTAACACGGAGGCTACCATCTTGCAATTTTCGGACAAAATAAAAACTGCCTTCCACTTGACCATCAAGGTCCTTATTGATAAAGGGGTTGACATTCTGCAGGGATTGACTTTCATTCATGAATCGACTGTTTACACACCTTTCATTCTCTGGAGGGATATCAATTGGTCTTCTTGGTCGGGCATTGGTCAGGGTTCTTTCGGTGGTCATATTGGTCTTAGATAAGTTATGAGTCGCCCCTCATCCTTGAGGAGGAAGAGTAGGCGGGGAATCAATCATACTTGGGTGTCGGACCATGTCCGAATCCTAGACCAAAGCCCGTTGTCCTGAAGGGACTATCTGTCCCTTAACTATTGTATCAACCTAATCCCAATAGCTAAGAGAAGAAAAAACACAGTGTTTTTGTTACACTTCCTCGCCCCCCCCCCCCTAGTGGAAGCCAGACTGCATTCTCCAGTACCAGCTAAGGGATCGGAGTTGTGTGGAAGACACTTTCCTACCGCCGAACCTGCCTAGTGCGAGGGACGGTAAGTCAGTGCCCACCCCCCTTAGCGAATAAGGGAGCTCAGAAGGAAACTCTGGTTGGCTCAGGAAATTCACACGAAAAAATGGAAAAAAAAATAGGGGAAGAAGAGAGTTGCGTCCAAAGGATGCCCCCAGACTACTGGGCCTCCCTACCCAGGGATCACAGCCCGTAAGGGCTACCCTAGGGTAGAGGAGTGCTGCAGATCTAGGGTGGGGTGCTGACTACGACTACTGTAGCCTCGTGTCACCTGCAAAATCAATGCACTGAAGGTGCAGGCAAAGCACTAAATGTGCGAAAAGTCTGTAAATACAGTATTTACTTTTCTTACATTAGATAAATCAAAATCGACAATGCCGAGTGTGACCAGAGGCCCCGTATCCCAGGGTAACTCCAGTGGCGCAAGACTTTTTAATTTGTTTCTGCTGTGTTTTTCACCATGGCGTGAGCAGTACAAAATCTCATACACGAGTGCTCCTATTGGAAGAAATTCGGGATATTTGAACTCGGGTCATCCAATAAAGGTGTGAATCTTATATATTTTAGAACTACTTTATTTGTACTTCTTGGCGAAAATATTCTTATAAATTTACCCCTTCTACAATTGTATAGCATTAAGTTATAGTCCATAACACAAAGAAGTGTAGAAATATAAAGAGTAAAAATCTATATAAAGGTTTACCATAAAAAGAAAACGCTAAGATAAACTTTGATTATCAAACTATTCATATCAGAGTAATTCTTTAAACTGGAGCTTCTATAGTAGACTTAGCATTAGTGGAGGATTCTTAGTAAAAGGGATATTTATGATTAAGAGATTGAGCATATAAAGATATGTATAAAAAACAAAAAAGTTCGGTTATTTTCAACATATATCTCCAACTGAAGCCCCAGTTGCCCCATCTGGGGCTTCAGGGCATAAAACAGTGGTAGCCTCTCCTCTTAACAGTTGGCACTGGGAATACCGTAGTATCTTCATCTCGCGCACAGGGAGTAAAAGCTCGTATTCATAGATGGCGTGTAAGTGAAATCCGGCATGAGGAACCCGTAGACTCCATTCTGTCAGAATGTAAAACAAAAAATATAGAATTTTCACGGATATCCACTACAGTACCAATTATAATGATGATGGTAATTATGATAACAATTATGATGACAAGTATGATGGTGATGATAAAAGTAATAATTATATGATCAACAATGATGATAATAATAGATAATGATTATAAGTAAAAAGTGATGAAATGATAACAATAAAAGTAATTATGATGATGGTGATGATGATAATTATAATAATGATAATAGTAATGATAATGATAACAATAGCAATCATGATAATAATTAAAATAAAAGTAATGATAATAATGATAAGAATTATTATTATGAATATGATAATCATGATGAGGAGAATGAGGATGATGATAGAATTAATTATTATAATGATAATAAAATATATTAATAATAACAGCAATAGTAATGATAATAGTAAAGAAATGATGATAGTAATAATAAAAAATAACAATAATAACGTTAAGAAGAAGAAGAATTATAAGAAGACTACGAAGATGATGAAAGAAAAATAGTAATAGTAATAATGATAAAGATGAGGATAAGGCTAATAATATCAATGTTAATATCAACAGCAGAAATAATGTGTAGTGCTATTTCAAATATTGTAAATGATGATTATAATAAGTGACAATGATTATAATAATGATAGTACTAATCCTACTACCATTATCGTTATTTATGATCAATGATGATAATGACAGTAAAAAGGGTAATAAAGATAATACTAGCAACGGTATAAAGATGTAAATAAAAATTGAAAAAGGATAACAATTAAAATTATAGCAATGCTAATTAAAATGATAGTAATTATGATGATAATAACACCAGTTACAGTGATAAGAATAATAATGAATATGATATCAATAATACTGATAATGATAACCAGAATGATAATGTGAATTGATATGATTATCACCATTATTGTTATCATCATCATTATTACTATTACTATCATTTTCATTACTATCATTTTCATTTTCATTTCTATTTTTATTTTTATTTTATTATTTTTATTTTTTTAATTTTATTTTTATTTTTTTTATCACTGTTATTTTTATTATTGTTACTATTATTATTGTTATTACTATTATCATTATTATTATTATTGCCGTCATCGTTATCATTGTCATTGATATTATCACAGACATTGTAATGATAATGAAGAGCAGAAGTAATAACGTTCGTGAAAACAAGCATAATAATGACAATAATAAATAATGATAACAATAATGATAATTATAACAATACTAACAATGATATTAATAACAATGATAATGATGTTAATAATAACAATGATAATAATGTTAATAATAACAATAATAATGATGATTATAATGGAAAATGGAAACAATGATGATAATGAAAACAACAATAATAATGATTGTTATGATACTTATGATCCGGTTTTATATTTTTAACACGCAGTGAGAAACTATCATCCCAAGTAGATGTACTTGTACATCCACTTGGGATGTTTACTAACCGAAGCTAGATTTCAAACCCGCGCGTATGGAGACCCTCCTGGTCCCCAGAAATAATGATAATGATGATGATCATGATAGTGATGATGATGGCAATGGTAATGATAGTGATAATGATAACGATAACGATAATTATGATGATAATATGAATACTATTACTAATGATCATAATAATAAGCCTTTCATGTACCTGTGTCTATCAACACCCCGGCTTTGCATGTCCCCCTTCTGCTATATCTCTTCATTTTCCCTTTATTCCCCTCAAACCCGCGCCCGTTGCATGGCCGGCGATTGCTACAGTAGGCTGGAAACTTGGTATTCTCATCTAAACTCCAAACAAACTTTCGCACCGTTATTGGCATCTTGCAACACTTGAAGCAGCTGAAATTATAGTGCCTGCAGATATCGGTGGGCTGGACTTGGCTATCCTTTTGCTCTCCTGCCAGAATGATCCTTGGTCTGGTCGGCCTTGGGATGTTTTCTTTTTGTGATGTTATTTTAGAGGTCTTTGTGTGCTTTTGTTTTATTTATTTAGTTATTTTATTTACTTTTTTTTATTATTTTTATTTTTATTTTTTTTAGATTTTCAGCGTTCTTTGTATAATTTTGTATGCTTTTATGTCGTATGTTGTTCATGATTTTTCTTTTATAACTACTTCTATAACTAATATCCGGTTCTATAACTAAATACTTAGTCTATGTATCACTGTGCTACCTAACAAGCTACTAAACTATCAATTTCTATTACCAATTATTCAATCTACATATCATTTTTACGAATCTTCCTACACGTTTTACACCTTATACAAAAACGCCAGGAATAAAACATAGGGTTATCCCTGCGTAATATAAAACACAGCAGCATCATTTGCAATTCCGTCCTCTGCCTTAGCATCATCTCAAATGGCTCGCTCAAGAGGCCAGAGGAGGAGGAACACTTTGATTGCTCTCCTGGCAAGGGTAGTTGGCAAGTCAAATCACTTCTTGATAGCAGTTTGCTCGAGAGAGCAGCTCCTCCGTTCCTGTAGCTGTGGAATGGGTGCCTTGTTCATTTTTCTTTGACTTGAGTATGATGAGCTTTTACTTTGTCATTCAAATTAGCTTTAGAAACGGAAGGAATGCAAGTAAAATTCAAGGTGTATGTAAATGGGAGATTAGGAAATAAGGTATCCTTTCTTTCCCCTTTCCTTTATTTCATTGGAATACATTGTTGATACGTGTTGCAAATGTGTTAATCGGGATTTCTAGAGTAAGTACGGATTGCGTGCGCTTACTCCTTGTCTTGCTTTAGTTTTCTTTACCTTTTTTTCACAAGTTCTCTTCAATTCATCTTGTATAATACAACAGCAATAAGAAATCAGAATTTAACATTATTATTTATCTTTAACTTTGCATATTCCTTATTATCCCAGCTTTCCACCCACCAACGGATAAAACTTCCTTCAATCATATATTTCAAGCTCATCATTAAAACAAGAATGATATTTTCGCCTACATGTGTCTCATGACGTAAGGTTTTACACCACCATCTCCTGGATAATGTATTCGTTAGATAATGCACTGTGTAACTGAACCTGCAATTCTCCGTAAAAGCATTTGGCTGAGGCACCGAGTTTTCAGGCGAAACTGCGCAGTATGCAAACGCGTGCTTGAATATTGTGAAGGAAAAAAATGCAGCTTAATGTACCTCATCATGCAAGGCAGGAGAGTGAGTTTCGTCTTCATTGTCTGTGCATCAGGGAGTCTAATGTGAAATATGGGATAGTACTGTTAATGTTCTCGTGTCTCCTG
>NW_028234443.1:15193810-15201310 GCF_977035675.1 Penaeus japonicus
TCTGGTTTCTAAGTGACTCCAAGTGAGCTGCTGTAGCAACTGGATTTTGTTCAGCTAATTGCAACCGAAGTTTTAATTTGCGTTTTTTGCGAGACAATGTACTAACCGATGAACCCTGCCTTATGCTAGATGCTTGTTTCCTTGGGCACCCTATCTCACATATCTGAAGGAGGACAAGGTTCAACAGTTCAGGAAACTCTTCAGGATCACAGAGTTCCCATAGTTCCTTCCAGTTAACAGAATCAAGCAGATGGTTGATTTTGTCATAATCTGCTTTGTAGAAGTCTAATGACCGAAACGAAGAAACACTGAAATCTGGGGGTACTGAAGGATCAGACCGACATGGATTATGTGACAGAAAGATCTCAAGAAGCTTGTGGTCTGATTATGGTGTGTCAGTCACAGAAACGTGTGTCAAGATTAGGAGCATTGGAGAGGCAAAGATCAAGCCAGTTGTTCAGCCTAGTAGGTTCCAGAATATACTGACTGAGGAAGTTGTCTGCCATGAAGTCGAAGAGAAGAACTGCTGACTGATTAGTAACCGACGATGAACCTGACAGAATTACACCAGAGTTCCAATCAATCGTAGGGAAGTTGAAGTCTCCTAATAAGCATGTCTCATATGATTCATGGCCAGATATGTAATTATCAATAAATTTCAAGCACGCTTTGAAACTGGCCATAGCAGCATCAGGAGGACGATAGAGGACGCAAATGATTATTTTTGCTGTTTCGCATTTGCAAAGTAATGCTTGACAGATCTTATCATCAAAAGTCTCAAAGCTGGTGATGGGAAGGCTTTCGTGAGAATAAAGGAGAACCCCAGCACCTACCCTAGTGCTTCGATCACATCTAGAGATATTATAATTTTCAATCTCTAACTGCGAATCGTGGATATAAGGTTTCAACCATGTTTCAGTAAGAGCAATAAACGGAACAGAGATATGTTTAGTTTTCTGCTCCACTTTATTCCGGATGTATTGGATTTTCCATCTGGTTGAGCTGCGAGCACTAGGGTTTATGGATTGCACATTTAGCAAGACTGCTGATGAAATCGAGCCCATTGAGGAACTGGTGTTGGATTCAGATGCTGCAGGGCTGGAGGCAAATGCGGGAACGTTGGCTTGAGGGCCATCTGGCTTACAGTTAGAAGCGGAAGCGGATGTAGGAACATTTGGGCATGAGGCGTCTGGTTCGCAGTTGGGAAGAAGCTGCTGAATTTCGACTCTTGACCGGCTATCTGTTGCTTCAGGGAAGTTATTTCCGACTGAAAGTTTTCCTGCATCACTTTGAGCAGGTTCTGTATCTCTAAAAAAGAGGTTGAATGTTGAGAGTTGCCTTTTTGTGGAGGCTCCTTGGCAAAAGAAGTACTCTCAGTGGGCCTGTAAGATCCCTGATCAGGACGACCACTCGGATGTTTCCCGTCCTTCTTTCGGTTATCTTTAGAGGGTTTGAAACGTTTAGTTCCCACCAGGTGAACAAGAGTGCATTGTTTCTTAAAACACTGCTTGTGTTGGACCGAGTTTTTGCAGTTCTTTGGGTGGTAGAGCTGACACCCTGAACCTAAAGTACAGCCCCTACTAGAATCAGTACCGAAGCGTGTAAACTTTTTACAGCGCTTAGGATGAAGCTTGCTGCATGTTTCACCCTGGTGTATCCACTTACTCCGTGGGGGCATTTCCCCAATGTGTACTCAACACAGATGTTATCATCACTCGGTTTGTTGGAAGACGGAGGACCTGGAGAAACACCTGGAGTAGTACCTGGATGAAGAGATGGAGGAGAATCTGATGGACTTGATTTTTGTTGCTGCTGCTGGTGAACTACTGCCAGTTTCTTAGCTAGTTCATCTGGGGAGATACTCGGCTGTTTATTTTCAACAGGAGTTGCTGCTAATGAAGTGTGAGTTGAAACCGCTACACTAGCAGTTGAAGGATACCGGTTGCGACTTGATTTGGAACGCTTGCTGGGCACAGGATTATTCTGTGTTAAGCAGAGTTTGCAGAGCCACACAGTACCATAGGGTAGCGCAGTTGGGATCGCGTGGAGATTAGATGCAACTTTAGTGGTTTGTTCGCAACTTTGAGAGCCTTGAAAGCACAAGAAACATCGCAATGCAGGAGAAGTTGGAGAGTCAAACTTATTGCAATATTCTTCATCACACTGCCCACAGATGGTAGGAAAAAGAGTTTCTATTTCAAGAATAATGCGCATAGCAAGAGATGGCTTGTTACTGTAGATTCGACTGCCATTTTCATCAACAGTTGCAATCTTAAAGAAGCTTGCACATGCATCAAGTGTTGGAACCTGAAATCTAGAACCGCCAAGAACAGTTCTGTTAGTGGTTCGGTCCTTCAATGGATCATAGGCCGTGAGAACAGACTTCGTAGGAGCATCTGCCTTTGGATTCGCCATGAGACCACCAATGACCAACCGAATCTTTTCATCAAAGTTTTCATTCATGATTGTTCAGTGGTTTGTTATCTGTTTAAGTTTACAGTCCAACTGTCCTTATCAGCTTCCCGATCAAAACAATATGCTTGACTATATATCAAATATATGTATAATTTTTTTGTTATTATTATTATTATATAATTTTATCTCATTATAATTCACATACATGCTGCATCTGCAAGGAGCCTCTCAACTATTGTTATTTCATCATTATGCTGCTCTCGTTGGATGCACAATAGCTGAACAACCTTGTCAGGGTAGTGAGGGAGGTGACATTAAGTAGGTTGTTTGTACAGGTTTGGTGCAGGCAAGGCTTAGTTTCGATTGCCAGAACTATAAGGATCAAACTTGACTGCGTTGGCAAGTGCGTAAAATGATCCTTATGCACTGATGTTATTGGGTGCATAGGGTCTTTGGTGTTAAAAGGATATAACGGGTTCGTGGAAAATGCTATGCTAGGCCCGTTTGTATTGTTCAAAGACCTCGTAATTTAGCACAAAGCTCAATATCACAATTAGTCACTGCAGTTTGGATTACGTCACTGTCACCACTCAGTATTCACATAACTGCCCGAGAAGAAGTACCGCCATAGCTTCAACAATACTATAATAATTCCAGAAAAAATTGAGAGTTCTGTTGTGTTCGCCCCCTCTGTTCCCACTCCTCAACTAATCAGAGGACACAAGACCGGAATGACTGGAAAAGATTGAGAGAGCCCTACATCCTGCAGTGGAATAATACAGGCTGATGATGATTATGATCATATATATATATATATATATATATATATATATATAATATATATATATATATATATATATATATATATATATTATATACATATATATATATATATATACATTGTATATATATATATATATATATATATATATATATATATATATATATTATATACATATATATACATATATATATACATTGTATATATAAATATATATATATATATATATATATATATATATATATATATATATATATATATATATACATATATATATGTATGTATAGATAGATACATATATATATATATATATATATATATATATATATATATATATATATATATATATCTTTCAAAAGGGAAGACACTAAACAGCCCTGATCCTGGTAAGTGACACATATTCTGGAATTCCTCTAATGTAGTCCCTTTTTATTCATAATATGAATTAAAGAAATAAATGTTTAACGTAGAAAGAAACACACACACACACACACACACACACAGACACACACACACACACACACACACATATATATATATGTATGTATATGCACAGACGCATGTATATATATATATATATATATATATATATATATATATATATATATATATATAAATATATATATATATATAAATATATATATATATATATATATATATATATATATATATATATATATATATATATTTATATATATATATATACATTATCAAGGTATTATTGTATATGATAAAGATTCAAAATTCATATCGAAGCAATAATTAAATATTTCTAGTTACTTAAACACAATGTCTCCCAGTTCCAGGTCAGTCCTGAATGCCCACGTTCGGAGGGCGTGGCCAAAGTCCTGCTCTCATTACCACGTGGACCAATCACCGCCGGGTCGGGCAGCTCCCTGACCAATTAGAAGAATTGTCGCTGCCCCTCGTACTGACCCGGTATCCTCCTCAAAATAGGTCATTGATAGATTTAGACAGAATTAGTTCGACCTTCAAGTCGAGGGGACCTCCTCTCCCTTCACCTCCTCAAGGATTCCAGGTAGACAGTGTTTTAGTGCCTTTAGTGACTTAGCTTATTTCATATACTGTTCATTGTCTGTGTTTTCCTTAGTGTTGTGTTTATATTAGTGTTATTGATATACTTATAGCTTAGATCTCGTTAGCTTTGCGATAGGCTTAGCTTCCCCCTTGCGTGTATATATTAAATGCCTCCCTTGTAATAATGTTATATATATATATATCTTGATTTATAATATATTGTTAATGTTTTAGCTACCGTGTTTCACGTAATCCCTTTATATATTATGTGTGGGAATTAGATCAATCTCTGCTCGCCACATATTCGGGTGCCAGGGACGGGACCCGTTTGGCCCATTACACAAATAGTGTTAGTATTTAGGATATATACCTTTTACACATACAACTAGTAGTAGAGACACATCTTATACCCATCACATAAACTGGTGTCAGCGGTGAGATTCATTCTGCTCACCACATATTCTGGTGGCAGAATGGGATTCATCTTTTGATATATCTTGCTCGTCACATAAATTGGTGATATTGCAGGTTAAGAACCTCACGTCGTTAATTGATTATAAATATTCGTAGGCCGCTCGCTACAAATATTTCGGTTCTGTTCGATTAATAACAAATTGATAGGACCTAGTTTCTATTTTTTTTTTTTTTTTTTTGCACAATTTAGGCATACTAGTGGCTCTTCGTTCTATTTGTTTTCACTACGTGACATAGTTAGTGATATCTGGAGAAGTACCTCCTCCTTTTAGGTTAAAAGTGTAGAATATTAACCTAATATTTATTTAAGTCGTGAACCGCTCGCGCGTACTTAAATAACCCTTGTCAATCCCACCTTATACGGTAATGGTTGGGACAATTATCGCCACGTTGGTATTGTCTAAGTGTGTATTTAGTGATTGTGAACAACGCCAGCACTAAGAGGAACACGACAATCGCAGTGAAGCTACTTCTCTTCTCTCAGCAACAAAAGGTAAGTCACTTTAAGGTTGCTAGACACATGTATCTCCTGTGTTTCCCTGCCCCCCCTCCCCATTGCATTTTTTTTCTCCCTGTTTATTGCAAACTCCACCCCCGTAATTCTCCCCCGCCCTCCCTCCCACGCTTTTTCATCTATTCTCATTTTTGTTAATTAGTGAAAAAAAAATTCTACGTATCGTTTCGTTAATTTCACTAAATAACTTTTCGTTAACATTCGGTAACGTAATATTTCACATCATTATTTCATGTCTCCCGATGTGTACGTTATTCGTTCATTTTACTATGCTACGAATGTTTAACAATTATTCTATGTTATCTTACGTTTGCTATTATTAACGTTTCAAAGTTATTCGTATTCTCGTAGACATTCACATAAAGGTGTGACATTAGTCTTTCATACGATACCGATAAAATAACTGCTTCGTTTACTTATTCTATTATTCTACGCTTTGATTGCTCTACGTTGTCTTGTGTGAATTTACGATTACATTTTACTACGTATAATGCATGATTTGTTTTTCTGTGCGTTAGTTAAGTAAATAATGTAAATCACATCATATTCTTATGGCAATAACATCGAAATTTCTTATGTAGAATTTCAAATATCTGTGTGATTTTCTTAAGTTTTCGTTCCTATGCGAAATTTAACATGACGTATTTCTTCGAACAAAAATATATTATCAAATTACATGATTCAGATTCATTCTTTGATCTCGTGTGATTATTTTTCTTGTGATTTTCTATATTTTCCTTTATTGAATATGGTTTACACTATGTATTCGTGGAAATGTAATTCACTTTGCTTTAGCATTTATTATATTTGCTCTTCTATTATGGGAATTTAATATCATTTATTTTCTTTTTGCTTTAATATACATTAAATTAAATGTATTTTGCATATGACCTCACTTGACCCGTGACCCAACCTTATGGTCAATGCGAATGCGATACTTTTGACAATGTGTTAATTTTCTCGCGACCCTTCTGTTCCTTATGGTCAATTTCATGACCGTGTGATATTGGGAAATAGCATCACATGTGACCTTTGGTCACTTCATGACCGCGTTCTGTATGTGACCTTATCCTATGTCATTATTGACCGTGTGAATTTGTAAGAAAATCGTTAACGAATATTAAGAATTATATGTGTCTTAACTCTGATTTTCTCTACATTTTAATTTATTTTATTGTCTGCATATACGTTTGTATATTTCTTAATGCATGACTATATATCTGCATCTTCTGTAACGTGACATACTTTGTCATTTGTGAATCGTTCAATGGTCACACTCCTGACCTCACAACGGTCATCTTGTAATCCGATAATTGGATTATCTATTTAAACTGTCTTTGTGAAATTCAATATTTCTCAACATTCGACAGTCTATGTTTTTGATAATTTTGTTACTCATATGACTTTGTGTACTTATGATTGTTAATTCATTACAATCTCTATGGCAATTATTTCATATCTTAACATGTTTCATCACTTCATATTATGATTTATCATCACATTTAGCTAGAAATGTTGACAGATGCATGTTCGTTTCTTAGCTTTATTCCTATTTCATTGTATAGTCATATTCGACTATCTTTGCATTTTTCATTGCATTATTGATTATTGTTACTTCCATATCTCATTATTTAATTGCAAGTAACTTTGATCATCGTATGATATGATTGTCATTAATTTTAATTCTAAACAATTGTCGACTTCGACAACACAAACATATATGTTATCATCATAGGCCTCTCCGAGTTTCCGACCTTTCGAAACATTTCATGGGTCAATCGGTACGCCAAATATCTTATCATGATATTACGAACGCAACGTTCACTACGACAGTCAGGAAAAGGTTTACTTATCATTTCATATTTTACAGCTTTTCAGCTTAATTTGCCTTTCTCCAGCTACTGTACCTCATTTATCGGGCCTTCATTGCATGACGCCCATTGCATATGCATCTCACACCCTAATTCCGCGTATCTATGGTACCACAATTGAATAAACCGCGAATTACGGGTTATTTTTCGCACTCCGGTGCACCGCGCCTTTGGAGATCTTGACAACCTGACGTCACAATTAATTCTCTCAAACAGAGACAGCGCGCTTATCACTTATCAGACGTTCCAGGCTTGCTAACTCCGCATTTTTATTAGCTATGCACATATTAATGGTATTTCTTTCAGTTGCCCCGATCTTGGCTATTACGCCGCACCTTATTTCAGAAGGACGAGTTCGGCCACGCAATTGAAATATCCTAGCATAGTCTAATAATTCATCATATTTA